>NW_004797686.1:676219-682605 GCF_000002075.1 Aplysia californica
TGTTATAAAAATAATAATAATGATAATGGTAATAATAACCTGTCTGAAAAATAAAGCTGTGCTTCCCCCCCACCCCCAAAGTATCCTAAATAGCTGCGTGTCTTCAAGTAAGAGTTGCCAAATGACCAGAATGCGCGTCGTCAATGGATGATTGTGTACGCAGTGGACCAACGCCTTAAAGAAATGCAATTTTTCACAATAGTCTAAATTGTATATATATCTAAATATTTTGCAAATAACCTTCCTTCCACAAAGAAGTCTTGTGCGTGTTTACCTCGCCTACTCTTTCTTCTGTCTGTTGTTCTGCTCCCCCCTGTCCCCGGCCCCGTGGTTAGTTGCTCTCTTACTTAACCCTACCTGTACGTCGTGTTTTACTATTGTATATATACATACGACGTGAGGAACTCTGAGCCACCACTTTCCAAAGAGGAAATTTACTTGTTAATCCGATCACTACCCTTTTCATAGCAGTCTGTCAAAATGATTTTATGAGAAATACTGAAAGTTTCAAAGAGATCTTCGTACTAGGAGAATTCTAAAATGTGAAGAATACAACTCCGGGGTTACAAAATGACATCAGGGCGTACGGATAGGGTTAAACCTCGTCCAGTTCTTACAATCGATCTACATCCGCGCGTCGTTTCCGTATTCAGAACAGGGACACATTTCGGGAGGTAACGAATGCTAGCTTGGGAGACGGGCGGGGCGGATGGACGGGTGGTCGAGCAATATGAATGCAATTGGGTCGGGGGAAGAGGAGATGGGGACATTAAAGGGGTGGAAGATAAGGCATGAGTTATAGCAGGTTGTCTGATCGTAAGTGTGTTTGCTTGTGTGCGTGTGTGCTTGTTTGCTTCTGATATGTTTGTAAATGTGTGTCATTTTGCACTTACAATAGGTCGCTTTTAAGCTCAAGGGGGCTATCCTTTAAAATGCTGTTTTGAGAAATCGAAGGTGAAGTTTTTGGATCCTTATTCAGTTTCTTTAAAAGATAAGGAGAGTTGTCTCTATAACCAAACAAATATACTCGCCAACGAAATCAAACTGCTCCTATAGGTAGGGCAATGCCCACTTATGGTGTACGTCTAGATTTCTGAAAACCCCGAAATCTGGGCTAGCCCGCTTGTCCTTCAATGCGACCAATTCTTATGGGAGGAATGACCCTTGAGTTCTAAAACATATGTATGGTTTCAGGGGGCATGCGCCCTTGTATTTAAAAACAGAACAAAACAAAAGAAACCTTGGCGGTTGTGTCGTGAAAAGGGGGATTCAACAACTTTTAAGACCTCAAGGACTTTCCCTGCTTATATATAAACGACCTAATGCAGACATAAAAAGCTTGCTACCACCATAAGTGCCGGATGCTGGATTCTACACGTCCTCATTCTTCGAGAGTCATGAAAAATAATAATACTATTGAACAAAGCTGGGACACCGAGGAGGAAATTCAAATGAAATACAAGATCTAGGAAACTAAGCTCTGTCCTAAAGTCATAGATACGTTTAACTTGTTCATTATCAAAAACAGAATCGTGGTTTAAGATTAAAGTCTTTCTATGACGTTTAGTAGAATAAAGGCTAGCACTCTTTTAAAAAAAACATATTTGGTTAGATTGCAATTTAAAAAAAAATGATTTACAAAACCAGTAGATGATGAATACGTTCAACCGAGTTAAAGATACAGTTCTCCGACAACAAGACTCCAAAACGTACCGTACCCATGCAGAATGCTTGGGGATAGAAAATTATGTATGAATTTTCAAATGTATGGGAGTTTTTCATTAACAAAAGTACCAAAGCTTATAAACAAATTGAAAATCTGCACAGTAGAATAGTGGGGAAAAATTATTGTAAAGTATATTCGGCTAGACATGTGTGTCATTTTCATTATTTTCAGTTTTTGTTAATTAAGTCTTCTTCATTTTGGAATAAATGTTTACAAAACCAACATAATATCTATATAAGTCTACGCAAGGTGAACAGCAGGACGAATGGACAAACTGCAACCCTTTAACTAGGCGTCGCCAGAATTCATCTTCATCCGTCAGTTTTAGCACAATGTACGATCGTATAATACGAGTTAAGGCCTTTCTATTTGAGAGTGCATTTTGAGGAGAAAAATATGTTTGGATTCAGAATGTGTGTGTGCGTGTGCGCGTGCACGAAAGAGAATGAGTGAGTGAGTGTGCGTGTGTGTGTGTCAGTGTGCGTGTGTGTGTGTGTGTGTGTGTGTGTGTGTGTGTGTGTGTGTGTGCGTGTGTGTGTGTGTGTGTGTGTGTGTGTGTGTGTGTGTGTGTGTGTGTGTGTGTGTGTTTCTCTGTGTGTGTGTTGGGGGGGGGTGTTATTATGTTTATTCGTGCGCTTGTGAGCCATTTAAATTAGGTGCGTGAAAGGAAAAGTAGTACCAAAAAACGTTAGAATTCCACTAAAATACAGTAATTTCTGAATTAGCTTTAAGCTAAAGCACCCAATAGCGTTCCTTTTCTATTTACTCTGAAAGACAGCTTGAAAAATAGTCACATGTTTGTAGTACTTTAGTCTCGAACTCAGGCTGTAATTACTGTTAGTTTGGACATTTTTACTGGCCGCCGTGTTCATATTTGCTTCCAAAGCAATGAAAGGCGAAGCGTGAATCGTTCTAATAACTGTGCAGAATGTCCCATGGACTTTTGATTACCACCAGTATAACATGAATAGCTTGATAAAATCTTAGTAGACTGACTGCGTCAACACTTTTTTGTTGAACGTCTCAAGATGATTTCATCCCTATTCGTTTCGGAGGCATAGACTCTAACATCTAATCCTGATCACCCCTCCCCCAAGAATCATGGTGCTTTTAAGAAGAAGGAAGAAAGTATGTACCTTTTTAGTTGGTACAGTTTATCACGTGTACAAAAAATAAAGCATGATAACTTGTCATATTACCTGAAATGTTTTGTATAGTATACTACCCTCTCCCATCCCCATCCCCTCCCCCCCCCCCAAAAAAAAAATAATCAAACGCTCCATAATATTGATAATTAAGAAGACAGTCTGCTCTGATTCTGCACATCTTGGGAAAACTGGGTTGGGTGGGAAACAGCATCCCGACAGACAGGTATATTTAATAAAAAAAGTAGATTTTTCATCTCTGGACTCAAACTCAGATCTTTGGTGTACATTGGCGAGGAGACTAACTTGTACACCAAAAAACGTAAGCAACGTTCTCCGTATCAACAGAAGGATTCATCTACACAAATTGTTATACCTTTACCTGTAAGTAAGTAAGTTTATTCAGTGTTTAAGGCCATTGGCCCACATCACATCATTTAAAACACCCGTTATGTAAAGCTTAAAGAATTAAACTGGTCATACGAGCACCGCTGCATCAACCATTTCTCGGAAAACACAAAAAGGCCTTTTGTGTTAGCAAATTCGATTATTCAAGTCCCATAAGAATCTTCAAGTCTGTAATTGCGGGGAGTAGGAGTTGACTCCAGATCTGGATGTAGTGTACCTTCAGCAAGAGCAATGTAGGGATGGCACAAACGTTCAAGGTGAGAGGATGTCGGTCAAAAGGCTATTCAAGGAAGAGAGTAAGCTTTTCGGAAACGGTGAAAAATGTGGTATCACATCGCTCGTCGGTCATGACAACGCCAAAAAGTCAAACCAGGTTTATCCAAGTCCCTGATTTTTTTAAATTTTAAAGCATGATTTGAGAATGAAGCTATGTCACACTATTGTCCACTAAGGAATAATCCCAAACAATGCTTTGGGGAGAAAAAACAATATTTATTATGTTCGTGGGTTTTGAAGACAAGTGAGACAGAGTGAGAATCGTCAACGCTGTGTTCGATTCAGCTACGAGGCTCATTTCTACAGGACTGAAAAAGTCAGTTCTGGGAATTGTGTGCGATGGGAAACAAAACAAACAAACAAACAAACAAACAAACACACCCACACATAGAGACAAGGGCCTTGTAAGAGCTGCCATACCGTAGCACTGTCTTAACACTGCACTTTTAGTCACAACACGAAATTGCATTGCACGTGATGGGGGCCACGCAGAGCACCTTTTATAAAGCTAAAAGTTCTAATGCGGATTCCTTTTTCATTATATATATATAACACATTATGAGGCTGTCGGTCTGGATTGATTTTTATCGCTGTTGCCCAAGGACTTTGCTGTATTTGAAGGGCATTTTGTTTTATTCTGCTTTTTTGGATGTCATCGAGTTTGGGAGATCCTTTAACTTTGTTACTAAACCAAGCGATCGCAAAATTGATTCTATAATCTTTACAATATAATTGGACAATTATAAGCAACTGAAAGACGTTTGACACCTTGTAAACCTTCCCAGTTCTTTTTAATTGGTTCTAGCAAGGGTGGAAAGTGGGACGAAATGGAAAAAAACCCGAAGCAAAAACAAGCGTCGTACCTCAGCACAGATCACAGAAGTTATCATACTGTCCACAGTTCCGGCTAGCCATAGCTCTTCCCCTAGTCTTCCTCATAACCAATCGGAGAGTAGTTTTGTGGCCAATCAAATCATACCTTAAGATCTATTTGGGCTTGTATTTGATCCCAGCGTGCTTCAGTCATGTCTGCCGGGCTAGCTGAGAGTAAGTTAGGTGGTGCTTTTTGTTTTAGTTCGTTTTTGATTTTTTAACCCTATCCGTACGTTGTGTTTTACTATCGTATCCGTACAACGTAGGGAACTCTGTGTCACCACTTTTCCAAGAGGAAATTTACTTCGCACTAGAAGTATTCTAAAATGTGAAGAAGACAACCCCAGGGGTACAAAATGTTCTCAAGGCGTACGGTTAATGGAGTAGGTGGTGGGAAAGTCAGGTGGAGATGTCGAATGGAGGAAAAAGATGGACGGGGGCCTGCAGAAGAGGCTGGGGAGTGCTTATATGACCTTATATATAGTTGGAAGCGCCGTAAAACTGTTATCAAACTGGAAGAGAGGGAACAGTAGACGTGGTGTTAACATTTAAAAATGCAGGTCTACTTCAATGCCCCCCCCTAGCCGTATCTCCTTTTTCTATTCAGCTGAAATTGTCTTTCGAGCATGACATTCCGGGTATTATTACAACCTTGATCCCGAGGAAAGTGTGGAAACCGGATCTACGTAGTAGGTCAAGTAATTTCCTAACGGAGGGATGAAGTAGACATTTTCCTATCACAAACCAAAGAATACAATTCAAAGAAAACAGAAAAAATATTTCCCCAGCCAGCCAAATGATCTGAACTGAATACTGTTTACAGCCATATTAAACGACGTCTGTGATGCTCGTGTTATGGTTATTCCTATCGTCGTTGCACACAGACGACAAGAATTCGGCTCCCAAGTGGTGAAATTCTCTATCATACATCGAGAGACTAACACCTGATCGATAATATCCGCTCGGGGATCTAATTATTATTGTAGTCGATCTTGGTATCTATCAACTACCTGCTCTCAGTTTTTCGCCTGGTGAAAGCTTTCCTACTCCTTTTATCAAAATTTAATTGTAATTCAAGATGCCGTCTTCCCGTACAAGTAGGTCCCACAATCAGCTGAGTTGGGGAATCAGGAGACATGCAGCCTATTATATAGGATTTTATAACTACTCTTTAATTTACGTTAAATCTTTAAACCCTATCCGTACGTCGTGTTTTATTATCGTATTCAAACGACGTGAGGAACTCTGTGCCATCACTTTCCAAAGAGAAAATTTACTCGTTAATCCGATCCGTACTCTTTGAATAGCAGTCTGTCTAAACGATTTTTGAGAAATACTGACAGTTTCAAAGAGATCTTCGTACTAGAAGTATTCTATAATGTGAAGAATACAACCCCGGGGATACAAAATTACCCAAGGGCGTAAGGATAGGGTTTAAAAATATATTCGGCCTCTGTTACCTCCCTGTGTCGAGCGGAGATGCAAACATCTCTCAGTTGTTCGTTGTATCGCCTGTTACATATTTATGTTGCTCTTAAATATTAGCTGCCCTACAATAAGGAAAGCACACTATACACTGATGACAGATTCGAAATCTGTGATAACGATAACGCAAGAATTAGTGAAATCTTTAGTTTTTAAAGGAACTCACAAAAAATATCCAAAACTATCTTGTCCTCGCGAGCAAAAAATTGGGAGCAGTAAATTTATGTACGTCACGAAAGGCCTGCTAAAGCGTTACAGATCAAAGCAAAACAAGCGGTGAACGACAGCTGGGAGCTCTCAACACTACTTCCCTTCCAGAAAAAAAAGAACAAGATAAGTGACCCTTAGCGCCTCGTCCCTGTCAAAACTTTTCTTTTTCTCTCCTTGTCCCTATCTCTCCCTCCTCCCCCCCTCTCTTTCTCTACCCCTTCTCTCTATTAACCGCTCTCCCCATCTCTTCCATTTATCTTCAT
>NW_004797686.1:684246-686287 GCF_000002075.1 Aplysia californica
ACCTCCTTTTCCTCCGACTCTGGGCTCTTGACTCTTTCTGTAGCCTTTCTACTGCTTCTCCTTGGCTCCTTCTTAGTGCTGTCTTTCAACCACACCCTTGATCTTATGGAAGGTTTGATCTACAACTAGCCTTCTCAGACAAGGTCGAATAATATTGGAGGTCCTGTGTGCAAGTTGCGCACGTTAAAGATCCCTTTGTGGTCCAAAATCGATAAGAGTGGGCTTCGGCCGCCACCCGGGCAAAATTCAACATTTACTACCAACTGAAAATGTTTGGTGTGGCCCGCGCGCTGATATTATTATGAACCATTGCCAATGCCGTTGCGAGCGCCGTAAAACACTTACAAAAAATAAAAAAGCATAAAAAAAAACTCTCCCAAAAGTAGCCTACTAATAGAAAACAACAACAACAACTAAAATCCCCCAAATTCCCAAAGAACAAATCAAAAGCGATAAAATTATTCATCACAACTAGCTGGAATAAATGGGCGTTCAGGGACATGGACCACACAAAGGGTGGCGACCACGAACGGCCTTCGGCGTAAACAGAGCGGGGAAAACATCCGAGAATGGAGTGCCGGACACAGCTCATAAATCATGCCGTGGGACTACCGCCGCCTACTACTTATTGAACAGAAAATAGTTCTTCGGCGTATTAATCTAGTCCCAGAATGGTACTCATGGGGAAGAGAGGGTTGGGGGGGGGGGGGGTTCGGATGTGTTTTATTATGTTGGTTGTTCCTTCATCTATAGATAGGCCTAGTGGGTTTGGAGCACGCTTGTTGTGAGTGACTTGAAACAGCTTGGAACACGCAAGGCCACACGCTTGTTGTGGCCTGGAACTCACTGATACGATATACGACTGTTATAGCTTAGTTCATACAAATTAATACGAAACACACTTGCTGTGGGTTGGAACACACTAATGCCACACGTCTTAGAAAACACGAAGGCAATATGCCTTGGAATACACACAAATGCCACATATCTTGGAACACATGAAAGCAATTTTATGCTTTGGAACACATTAACGCCACTCACCTTGGAACACACTAATACGACACACCTTGGAACACACTAATACAACACACTAATACAACACACGTCGTGTTGTGACGTGGACACTGTTGGCCACAAAGTTAAAGTACATTTCGACCTCCCATTCTTTAAATAAATAAGTTACAAGACACCAGGGTGACCTACATGCTGTAAATTACTAGTTCGGGGGTTCAAGCCTCAGCTCGGTCCGACGTGGTGTTCTTTGGAAAGGCACTTTCCATGGGTAGATGGACATTAAACCTCGGAGGTCCTACCTCTTAAATACCTAACAGTGTTGAGAGGGGCGTAAAACCTAAACCATTTCACCATTTCTAAATGCTGCCTCACTTGAGAGTGACGACCCAGGATGGGCGCATTTGTCAAATAAGTCAGGAAAAAAAACGTTATTAAAGTTTACTGGTTCGGATGTGTTTGATCATTAATTTGGCGGAAAGAGTGGTACTAGTGTATTTCAAGGATTTTGCTCTGCAAGAAGGAATAAAACAAATCTTCTCTAAGACGGTGCTATGAAGTTCATTTTGTCTCGGTATCGAACTGAGACGAACAATTCTCCAAAAGTTGAAGAAAAGTTATGAAAACCCGTAAACCCGAACTACGTGGAACCACGAATGTTCAAAAAACAAATCAAAACAGCAGAAATCTACCGTTCAACACGGGTGGCCGAAAAGGGATAGATAAGTTTATGCTGATCAGGGAATCAGCTTTCGTTTATTTAATACTAAAATCTATCACCCTTGACAGTACTGGGTGAAGCCAGGGGTTGGTAGTTTGTCACTTCACACGCAAACTTGTCTCAGGGAAAATCGTCATAATGTATACAGTGTTCGGCACAAATTTAGAATCGGTTGCCAGAAGCCATACCATACTCTTGAATACTTGTATCTTTTTTATTCTTAAGTCAATACAAACACAGCGCCTGTGGTATAATGGGTAGGCGGCCACTCTCTCTCTCTCTCTGCTTCTCTCTCTGCTTCTCTCTCTG
>NW_004797686.1:690285-691955 GCF_000002075.1 Aplysia californica
GATAGATAGATAGATAGATAGATAGATAGATAGATAGATAGATAGATAGATAGATGAAACAATAAAACCAAAGGAAATTCGGTCCATCAAGCTATGACGTCACAGGTTTGTAACCCGGAGTTTTTGTCAGCACTTTGCCAACCTTTGATCTTTCCAGGCTTCACAGGGAGGCGGGCTTCATGCTGTTCCTAAAAAGAAGGAACTTTATCATTCACATTTGAAGTCCTTACAACAAAAATCCGACCTCAGAAAATAAACAGTCTATGTAGATCTATGCTCTCCTTTCAATTCTTTTCTGTCGTCATCGTCTTACAGGAGGTTGGCGGGCTCCAGCAGCGGTAGTAGATCTAGGCCTTACCAATTCTTTCTTCCCGTCTCCACTATGTTTTGTCTGTCCGTCTGACTCTTTCGTTTCTCTCTGCACTAAAAGGAAAGTTATTATGTTGATTTGCTCTCTTATTTCTAAAACCACTTTTTTTTTGCGTTTATTGTGAACATGTTTATTTTTTCCAAGTCGTTGTTTATTGTTTTAGTAAGAGTTTTACGGCACTTGCTACACAACACGGTCATATAATATATAAGTGCCGAAGATTAGAGGTGTAACAAGAGAGCAACAATCGTAAAAAAGAAGGAGGACAGGTAAAGACTAGGAAAGAAGGAGCAAACCACACCAGAGCGCCGGCCAACCACCCACTTCTAGTCGTTACATTTTTGTTTCCTATGCATTATTATTGTACACGCTTTTTTCTGTAATGTATTTTTCTGCCCACTTTATACTTTGTATTGTGAGTCTTGCCTTGATCGTAAATGCGCGATCTTTTCTCGTCTCTAAGTGTTTTATTCCTGTATTCTTATGCACGCTTATTTCTCTGAGATTCTTCTCTTTCTCATCGCTTTTCATTGCCAGTCTTGACTTTGTTATATACACATTTCGTTTTCAAGTCTCTTCATTTTCGTTTCCTAACAATGTGTCGTATTTCTCAAGTACCATACCCTTTCAAACTCGTCACTTTGAATTGGGAGTCTTGCCATTTTAATAAATGTACATTTTCTTTCGTAATAATATTGTGTTTGGCTTTTTTTCCAATATTTTTCACTCTGCATTCGTCAACTTGCACTGAGAGACGTGCCTTTATTACATACATACGTTGTTTTTTTCTAGTCAACATTTTTTCTCCTAATACTTTGCACGTTTTCACTTACAATATTCTTCCATTTCCCGCTAACCACTTTTTATTGAGCCTTGCATCAATTACATCATGCACATTTTCCTTTCTAGTCTCTCGAGTTTGGTCTACCCGTGTGCAAGTTGCGCACGTTAAAGATCCCTTGGTGGTCTAAATCAATAAGAGTAGCCTTCGGCCGCCACCCGCGCAAAATTCAAAATTTCCTAGCAAATGAAAATATTAGGTGAGTCCCGCGCGTTCATATGGCATTATTATGCAGTTGCGAGCTCAGTAAAACACTTACCAAAAAAAAGAAGAAAAAAAAAGTTTTTGGTCTCCCATTTTGTGCAAGCTTTTCCCTAACATTTTTGTCTTTCCAACTCGTCGCTTAACATCGAGAGTGACGATGCCTTATTGCCTTGAGAAGGCAGTCTTTACAACGGAGTAGTTGCTGATGTGATTGCCATCTGGTCCAGGCCTCCCAGGAGTTGACCAGGGGAGCAC
>NW_004797686.1:693756-695266 GCF_000002075.1 Aplysia californica
AGAAACTGAGAGAGAGAGACAGAAAGAGAAAGCGTGAGAGAGACAGAGAGAGAAAGTGAGAGAGAGAGACAGAGAGAGAGACAGAGAGAGAGACACAGAGAGAGACAGAGAGAGAGAGACAGAGAGAGAGAGACAGAGAGAGAGAGAAGGCGAGAAAGAGAGTGAAAGGGAGTGAAAGAAAAAGAGGAACTTTACTCGACGATGACGTGAGAAAACCACGTGAGTGCGTGCATCTGTGTGCAGTTTTGACCAGGGGACTCGCCACAGCCCGTCCCTGGAGGAAAAGCCAAATCCCAATACCCTGTTCTCATCTCCTGCCGGCCTGGAATGTTAAAGGGCAGCAATCAGAAGACGACCAGGTCAAAAGTGCAAGGGGAGGCTACTTTGTTGAAGACATCGATGTCCTGTGGCAGCAGATGGTTGGCTGGCCTTAAGGTTAGACGCAACTAATCCTGTTTATGGTACATAGTGATGTTTTCTACAGGATCCCATGCCAAAGGAAAGTGTTATCAGTTGCATGCTTGGCCTGAGAATCGGGCAAATAATCTCTCTCTATATATATATTACTTTACTTGTACTTTTTCCGACCCAACAACCATTTGAGTTCAACCCCATCGGGCTGTCGATATGGCAAATAATGAACAGCAGGCACAGGTCTTTATCAGATGCGTTTAGAATGATTCCAACATCTGTGGAGGACATTGGACAAATCAGGACATGACTCATCATAACGTACGGTTATAGAGATACCATTAGAGATATTCGGGAAACATCTCCTCAAACGTCTGAGGGCCAGTCTAAGCCAAACCTACTTAACCCTATCCGTACGCCCTGGGGTCATTTTATACCCCCGGGGTTGTATTCTTCATATTTTAGAATACTTCTAGTATGAAGAGCTCTTTGAAACTTTCAGTATTTCTAAAAAAAATCTTTTTGACAGATTGCTATCGGATTAGCGAGTAAATTTCTTATATGGAAAGTGGTGGCGCAGAGTTCCCCACGTCGTATGGATACGATAGTAAAACACGACGTACGGATAGGGTGAAACCAAGCTAGATAAAATCCCGTAAAACCAAGAGACATTAATGCTGGAACGCAGGCCGGGAAAGAAACGAGTGTTGATGCCCAAAGTGAACTTCAGGCTATTCCAACCTGGAAACTCCAGAAGCTGATCTGAGCGTTTATGGATTGACGCTGACGTTATACATTTAATGCGTCGAAAGGAAATGTAACTACTTTTATGGTTACATGATCCCTGTAAGTGGAGCAAATTGTTGGTATGAGATACTGGTGGTGGTGGTGGTTTTGGTGACCGGGAATACTGAGCGAGTGACTGAGATGATTGTGGTAGAGAGTAGGCGGGGTTTAGGGGCAGGGGGGCGGGAGAAGGGGAGGAATTGGGAATAGAGGAATGCGGCAGAGGAATATAAAGTGTAAGGGTGTTTGTGAAAACTTGTAGCCCATGCCCGCACGTGCGCGCACACGCGCGCGCACAATCACACGCACACAC
>NW_004797686.1:696092-697015 GCF_000002075.1 Aplysia californica
GTGTGTGTGTGTGTGTGTGTGTGTTTCTCGAGCGTGTGGGTGTGTGTTTCTCGAGCGTGTGGGTGTTGCTTGCACTAACGTTACGACACATGCTGCAGATATATTTTCAGCATCGAATGAGAATCTTTAAAAAAAGTAATTCTGTTCGATTGAACGAAACAGACATTTGCTCTAACGAAATGCACTTGTTTTCGCACTGTCACCAAAGATACATGGATCTTTATATTATGCCCTCAACGACACAATTCAGATACTGTTGGAGACAAGCCGTGACTCTGACTGTCAGGGCCATCCCTAGCGAAGTTGGATGCACCGACCCATTAGAAAAGCCGGCATTCTCTATAAAAATCCTCCCCACACCAGAATCAAACTCAGGTCTTTTGAATGTGAAAGCTACGCACGTAAACAATACTTCACAGTGGCGGAGTGGTTAGTGCGCTCGTCTCCGAAGAGGAAAGTCCGGGTTCGAGCCTCGGTTAGGACACGATTTTTTTTCGCCCCCTCCTGCCCTCCCAGCAGTAATGGGTACTTGACTTCGAGTTTGGGAAGTAAAGGCGGCGTGGAAAGGAACTGGCCACCCTACCACAATATTGTCCGAAGGCCCAGGAAGTTGTCTCACTAACAAGGCAATCCCCAATGTCCGGATCGGATGCTGGAACAACTTTACTTTTTACCCGGTGGGTGAAACAGACCAATCAAAAAGAAAATGACAGTTTGTCAGCATGACTAAAAGAGCTATAGATTTTTAATTATTGGATTCCCATTTTGCTCGACGCAACACACGAACGGTTCTAGAGTTGCATTAGTAGGTGGTTGGCGGTTGCTCTTTCCTACCAAACATCTATCGTCCTTACCTCTCCTCCTTCTTTTTTATGTTTGATACTCTCCTGTAATCTTCGACAATTATATGACTTTATTGTGTT
>NW_004797686.1:701345-702469 GCF_000002075.1 Aplysia californica
ATCGTAGTGTTTCGTATCGTAGTGTTTCGTATCGTAGTGTTTCGTATCGTAGTGTTTCGTATCGTAGTGTTTCGTATTTTTAACTTCTTTTCTTTTGCTCAGTTCAAGTCATCTATACATATTATATTTGTGAAAGTCGTCACTTTGGCCGCCTAAAATTTCCGAACCACCTAACTTTCGAATTTGAAAAAAAAAATAACGGTGGTGTAAGAGTTTGTGTGTGTGAGAGAGATTTCGTAAGTAACTTTCTATGCGAGTGTACGTTTGGGGAGGGGGTGAACAAATCTATGTGTGTGTGCGTGTGTATGTGTATGTGTATATGTGTGTGTGTGTGTGTGTGTGTGTGTGTGTTAATATGATATTTTAATATGTGCTAAGGCGCATGTTGAAGTGAAGAAAGTTCGGTGCTTAAAACGTTCAAAACCGTGTCTTGTTTTGAAACATTTAGTAAGAAAACCTTTCTGTGAATAAAGGAAATCCTGCTCACACATCCCTCCATCCCTCCACCACCTCCCCCATAGACTATCAACTATTTTCAATGAAAATAGATCAGTGCTATTTTTCCCCTCTTCATCTTTGTTTTAGTAAGTGTTTTACGGCACTTGCAAAACAGTGAGGTCACATAAGTGCCGAAGATTAGAGCAGATGTTACAAGAGAGTAGCAAACACAAAAAAGAAGGAGGGGAGATAAAAACTACAGATCTAGATGTTTGATAGGAAAGAAGAAGCAAATCACACAAGAGCACCCGCCAACCACCCACCCTCATCATCAACTAGTCAATACCTCTTTTCCTCTGATGTTTTACGACAGCTTTGACATAGCAGGAACTGTGGTCTGGTGGTCATAATTTTGACTACGTCTGTGCGAGAATGAATTATATTACTCTAGAACGGCGAGATAGCGGAGCATCAGGTGTGCTTGGTTAATGTTGTCAGATTTGTTGTCTTACTAAACTGTCTGGGGATGATTAATGGAGAAAGAGGGAGGGCGGGAGGGGGTGGGGGGTAGAGAGGGAGAAAAATTGAGAGAGAGAATGGGGATAAAAGAGAGAGAAAGAAATATATAGTCAGATAGATAGATAGATAGATAGATAGATAGATAGATAGATAGATAGATAGATAGA
>NW_004797686.1:703234-704368 GCF_000002075.1 Aplysia californica
ACACACACACACACACACACTCAGACACGTTTTAAAAATGACTCATTCAAAATAAAATTGAAATTAGCATTAAAAACAATTAAAGAGGCTACATAAAAACATAATAACGTAAAAGGAAAGAAAAAGAAAAAAGAAAAGTGAAATTTTAAGTTCAAAAGTTCAGTTTCTGTCAGGCTAGGGGCCTTCTTGTAAACCCCGTACATTAACAACCGGAACTTGCATTCAGCAGGACCACAGACTGACCAGAGACATTTGAAACAACATTACTTGCGCGAGTAGTCAAGGGAAACAGAAAGTAAAGCTTATTCGGATGTGACATGAATGTCGCGCTTGGTAGGCAAAAAGAAGCCATGAGTAGATTGCTTTCGTTTTTTGTTTTTGTTTTTATTTTCGCTGTTCAGTCCACATGTAGCTGAGCAATAACACCATTGTTGACCTGCTTGGCGTGCTTTTAATGCTTCAACTTTCCCATGATTTAGAGAGATACGTTTTCAGTAAAACTTCTTAAAACCTTGTTAAACGGAAATTTTGGGTTTCTTATTGAACCAAAAAAAAATCGGGGGTGGACAAGAATAGAAATTAAAAAAACGACGACGAGGAGGAAGTCCAGAAAGAGGAGGAGGAGGAGGAGGAAGAGAAAAAGGAACAGGAACAGGAACAGGAAAAGGTGAAGGAGGGGGGGGGGTGGAGGAGGAGGAGGGGCAAGAAGAAAACAACGATGATCACCCCAATCAGAGGGTTAAAAATTCCGAAAAATGGAAGACAAGTAAAGACAACTACAACATTTTGAACGAAATTCAGGCTTGTAGTAATGGTGTGGTCGTTTCTTCGGCGACTCTAATTTCAGTAAATGCATTTTTCGGTCTAGCCTTGCGTGGAGAATTACTCCCCTTGTCTCTGGTCTGACTCCAGAATGTATCATTTCCGGTCGGGGAGCTTAGTCTCGGCTTTGCAGCGCGGGAAAGCCTTGAAGTGGTATCACTGTTTTTACCGCGACCCTCGGGTCGTCTGCTCCTACCCCGCCCTACTACACTTTCCAACGATTCTTAATCCGGGGAATTCTGTCGCAAGTTTTGATTACGACAAAAGACCACCTTTGAACCTCAAAGAGAGTGACAAAAGCCCAAAGGCTTG
>NW_004797686.1:707698-710162 GCF_000002075.1 Aplysia californica
CACACACACACACACACACGCACACACATACACACACACACTCACACACACACACACACACACGTGCACAAAGATTCACGCACAAACACATACAAACACATAAACACATGTGCACTCTCACATTAAACACAGACATAATAATATCATGGATGGATAGTAATCGACAGATAGGTTATAATGAATAAACACATGAATTAATTCTTATATGATACATGAAGCGGTTTAAAAAAAATATTTTTAAGGAATATAGAGTATATTGGTTGGCATACATAAATAAATGGACGACCTTAACTCAAATCTCCAAATGACTTCTGAATAAGCGTTGCTTGATTCTAGTTGTTTGGTTTAAACGTTCACCGGAGTCTTGACTCTGAAATGGACTCAGAATTCAGCTCTTAAATTATATACTCACAGTGCTGAAGGCCAGCAAACCAACACCATACCAAAAGGCCTATCGTTCGAAGATTTCATTTCGTTACTCAGTAAAAGTAACATACTTACATTACATCAGCCCTCCTGCCCCCCCCCCCCTTTCCAGGAAGAAAATACATTCCTGAACCAGCAATAAAATCGTCGGTGCACAAATGCCCACTGTTGGCGTGCAAATGAAGGAGAAAAGAATAGACTAAGTATAGCTCAGCGAGCGCCCAATCTTTCCCTCCTTGTCCTTCATCTGGTTCCAAATAGAGCCAATGGTGCCCTCCATTGTGACCCAGAATGACGTCATGACGCACAGTTTGGGACATCATATTACGAGTCTAGGACGAGGCCGTACATCGAGTCTTACATCAATACCACTCTCAGATCTGAAGTGTTTTCTTCGTCCCTTTGAACATAAATCACTTCCTTTAAGTTCGGTGTCTTAATAATGGATCAGGCTTCGACCTTCTAAATGACCTATATTGCCAAGAAAGTCGGTAAATTGAAAACAAAAATCAAATAAATGCTGACCGCGAAATAGTCGTGAAGAAAGAAAGAAAAGCTCATTTGGCCGCCTATATTGAATACCTCTTCTTCACCATTCTTGTTTAATTAAAAAAAATCTACCGGTTATCGTTTTATCCGTCAGCTTCTTTGTCCTTTTATCGACCAGACTTATCTTTTATCACTCTACTAGTCTCTCCCTCTGACCATGTCCCCATTGTGAATGTCCGTCTAAGTTTAATCAGTGGGTGGTTGGCGGGTGCTCTGGTGTGGTTTGCTTGTAGGTTAGCACGCTTGTCCTTAAAAAAAAAGCGATCATACACGTATAATGCAAAGAAGAATATCTGCGTGTAATCCTCACTTTTGTGGGTGGTTGGCGGATGTTCTGGTGTGGTTTGCTTCTACTTTCTTATCCAACATCTATCGTCCTTATCTCCCCTCTTCTTTTTTATGTTTGTTACTCTCTTGTAACATCTTTAATATTCTGGCGTTCAAATGACCTTATGCAGTTGCGAGCGCCGTAAAAACTACTAAAACTAAAACATTAAAAAGTTTTATCTATCAGTTTTTATTTATATTTATCAACCAGACTTATGTCTTTTCCGTCTAGCCCCTTCATTTGACCATCACATCCCTTTTGTGAATGTCTGTCTGTCTCGGATTTTACACATGATGGAGCTACTGATTTGTCGTCGAAACTATCAGTTTCATAGCCGGTAAATGTCAGTCTGCACACTGTCTTATCTGTCCTCTAATCTTCTTGATAATCTTTTTTCTCTCTTTTCGGAAAGGGTATTTCTCTGAACAGTGCAGCCTAATGACGAATCCTTATTCCTGTCATTTTATAGGGCTGCTTTAGCATAAGCCTGTGTGAGCCCCCCTGAGCAGTCCAGGCAGGAAGTAGTGAGCTCAAGATTTTTAAAAAGGGAGTCGAGGGCTCGAGGATATCGGAGGAGGCAGCCTTACGCAGCGAGCGAAAAAATAATGCAAATTAAAAGGATATCATTGTGAACAAAGAAAGTGATATTATTATTTTAAAAATCCCTTCAATTTGACTTATGTACTTTTAGAGTACGCTGTAACACACCAGAGCTCATTAGGATGATGTTCAGTTAATATTGTAGAATGAAGGTCGTAACATGAAGTTCATGTGTGGGTGGTTGGCGGGTGCTCTGGTGCGGTTTGCTTCTTCTTTCCTATCAAACATCTATCTTCCTTATCTCCCCTTCTACTTTTTTAAAGTCTGTTACTCTCTTGTTACACCTCTAATCTTCTGGTGCTCATATGACCTTATGCAGTTGAGAGCGCCGTAAAACCTCTACTAAAACTAACTAAGGAAGTTAATCTGTATTGAATATGGTGATAGTTCAGGTAGAGCAACGTAGCTTTACACAGGGGGATATTTTCAAATTTGACCACATTGTTTGTGTATTGGTTAAAACAACAACAACAACAAAAAACACGAAAGAATGATAGATACTCTGAGGGAAGATTATCATGCAGGTATTCTTGGGGAGAGAGAAGGAGAGACAGGGGGATC
>NW_004797686.1:712329-713771 GCF_000002075.1 Aplysia californica
CATGGGAGGGAGGGGGGGGGGTTAGTGTGATGAGCTCTCAAGATACCTTGGGCTGGTGACTTTGACATGAAATGTAACTTCACAAGCTCTTATGTTAGCATTGTAAACACGAAGACAAGCAAGGCTTTTGTGTGTTTGTATAAGGGAGAGTGCGTTGACGGGAGGGAGAGGTGGTTTAATCAGGATATTGATGTCTTAGTTCTGGATTGCACTGTGTTAGTTCTCAAGATGGAGGGTCAAGCCACGAAAAGTAAAGCAACTAATTAATTAATGGTGAGTATAATAATGTTAGACACTACCTTAATTAAAGAGTCACGCTTTCAAGAACTTGATAGATACATATACAAATGTAAATAATATGCCATTTATAAGTTATTCTGTTTTCAAGGAGGTCATTTACATAAAATGTCGTACGTTTTATGTGATGTGGCCCCAAACACTGAAGAAAACTCATACCTTGTTCACAGAAATGTGAATTTTGAGCTGAATTCGAAGACCACAGGCATAATAATGTAAATTGTGGCAAGTTCACTCGGCATTTAGTCGGTACTAACAAACTTGATACATAATAATTTAAATAAATGCCCGTTTGTCGAACATGACTAATTTTCCAAAAATGGAAAACATATATATAAGTAAAAAAACCAACAACCTATCATACATGAAACAGACAAAATTGCATAATCATATCAACCCCATCTCGAACAAAATGATTTTTTAATAGAAGGAAAAGCAAATACAGAATTAAAAGGGAAATAATACGAAAAATTATAATATTGTACTTTATGACTTTTGGAAAAAAATCATCTCCCTCCACCTCACCCTTTCCAACCCTCCCACCAAAATCAAAAGAGGAGAAATGGTACAAATATAAAGGGAAAGACTAAATCAATCTCCTGACCAGACTATTCCCCGTTTCGCCAGGCGTGCGTTATGAAGAAAGGTGAAGAGGTCTCCCCCCCCCCCCCCCAAGATCTGACAGCCTCCAACGACTTCTTGCACTGAAGGTACCCTTGGTGTTTGGTAGCTCTAACATGATTGGTTTCCGAGAGATTCGCACAGAATTCTATTTCCGATGGAAAGAAAATATAGGCCCTGGAATATTCTCGTAATGGAATTTTTCGAGTTCCTGGCGCTTTTTGCCCCGCTAGGCATTTGGCAGGGGAATCAATGAACTTGCTCTCTGCATCGATACTATGGACGACGTGTTCACCTTAAGAAGTCAACAGTAGAACACTTTCGCTGCCAACAGCTGTTCTGGTTCATGCAAGTATCCAATAAAGAAATGAGATAATATATCACTGCTCTTTTCCGCGGGGGTTATAAATCAGTCTGGTTACTTGACCGTCCAGTTTCCAATCGCTCAAAAATGGCGGAAACAGTTTGTTTTGCCAGAAACCTTATTTCCTTGTTGCAGATAGTACGTCCATCTAGTCTGTCTC
>NW_004797687.1:0-7078 GCF_000002075.1 Aplysia californica
TTTGGAGCAGAGGATGTTAGGATTAAAAAATAAAATTATTCAAATTAACTGACTAACCTTAACAGTCGACTCAGCTTGTGTTGAACTCGTTTGAGTTGATCTTCTATTGATCTATTTCTCGGGTCTTAATCTTTTTCTCTGGTTTCAGCACCTCCTGTTCTGTATCCCAACGGTTAAGTTGATTTTCAGATGAGTTGATTTTTCTTTCACTCCCTCAACGACATCAACTCTTCCGTAGTGTATTTCGTTCAGATTTATGTATAAAAAGTGTTTTCTATTTTTGCTTTGTTTTATAATAACATACTAACTCAATTTGTTGTTTTTGTTCACTTTTACACTAATATATGGCGTCGAGTAGTTCGAAGAAACGGGCATGGGACATCATTTGAGGAAAAAAATATTTTTATTAACAATTTTTTTTTGTCTCCCAAAGTCCAACCCCTCGGTCCTCGTCCTGGGAGATGGAAACAGAACAAAGTAGAGGGTTTCTGGGTTCGGGTGAGATACGGTGTGACGTCATGTCACGTGGGCGTTACGCTAGCCGTGAAGGCCGACCTTGGTAACCTTGACGTGTTTCTGGCTAATGGGGCTCTGGTGAAGCTGTGGTAGGCAGAGAAACCTCACAGTGGATAGAACTGTTGTTTATAATATAGAATAAAAAATGCCTGCTTGTACTGATTTCAATAGAACTTACTTTGCAAACAGACCTTCATAAATTTGCAGTACAATGAAAAGGTACACATATTATACATAGGGCCAACTATAGACATGTACCCTAACCCCCACTTGCACAGATGAAAAGACTGAAGATTATATTATGAAGAAATATGTGAAGCAGCGTGGTGGAATCAGGCTCTCGTCAAAATAATCAAAGTGAAGAAACTTTCATTTTTCTGCAGGTTTGTGAATTTTTATAAAATTTTTGTTTTTTGGCTCAACACCTTTCATGCCCATTAAAGAACTCATTTCTGTGTGGATTTTTCTGAAAAACGTTGATTAAAGGCACAAAAAAATGTAAATTTTCAGTTACCACGGACTCTTAAGTTAAGGAAATAACTAATCTTTGGCGGCCATTACCTCCTTAATTTTCACTGAAAACAAGTGACCCCCACCTCCTTCATTCGCAAATATCTCGACTTGAATTCAAGATAAATGATATTTTTTTTTCATCCAAATAAAGGCAAGTGAACAAGCTTTAAGATGATACCAATAACTCTAAATGCCCAAAAATTGACGAGAGCCTGATTCCACCACGATACCCCACATATATCAGACTCTGAAAAAAGTTAACTCGAATGATGTACTCGTCATAATCGAAGACCTGAAATCCGTACGTTATAGTAGGAATGGGACAATACGGTACCAAGACATCATTGGCAATAGGAAAACGAAGCAAAAGAGGGGAAAACTTTTGTGAGGGGTAAAATCGAATGATAGCAAACACCTTCTTTCATCAACCAGCAAGAAGACTGCCTGGACTTGTCAACAGACAAAAACTGGAATAGTAGGCCTACATCATGATCAGAAAAAGATTCAAAAACAACATTAAGCAATATAATACAGTGGAAACCATATAACAGGCCCGGTAATAACAGGGATCCGGTAATAACAGGGATTTTAAAAATCCCCGTTTTTCCTACTCTTTGTCTCTATTAAAAGTTATCGGCAATAACAGGGCCTCATTGGAGCCCAACCAGTTATAGCAGGGACCAAGGCTCGCTAACAATGTGTAAAAAGTGAGAGAGAGAGAGAGAGAGAGAGAGAGAGAGAGAGAGAGAGAGAGAGAGAGAGAGAGAGAGAGAGAGAGAGAGAGAGAGAGAGAGAGAGAGAGTAAAAGAGTGATGGAGCAAGCCCACGCAAGCCTTGCCACTGCGAGCACACGCAGCGTTTGAAGCGAGAGAGGACTGCGGTGTGCTGCAGACCTCGATCTAGCCCGAAACCTAGCAACACGCAAGCGTAATGTGTCACCAACGATGTCAAGCACAAGAGAAAATGCCTTTCAATTGACAAAAAATACGAAATAATCCAGGCTGTTGACAAAAAGCAAGCTCCACTGGCAGAGATTTGTCGTCAGTTCGACATTCCACAAGGGTCGATTCACTCCATTATCAAGGATAGAGTGAGAGAAGATAGTGGCAGCATACTCCAATAGAACGTTTGCTCTGGATCGAAAGAAGATGAGACTTCCCGATGCAGATGCTGTGGACCAAACTCTTCTGGTGTGGTTTAAGGAGGCAAGGAAAAAGTTGGTGCCAAAACCCCTGTTCGTGGGTACTTGTGGCAATGGCAACTACCCATGAATAAGTACAGCTGGATTAGTCCACAAATGCTTACTTTCTTTGCTTTTCTGTTATAACAGAGATCGGATATAACAGGACATTTTCTCTACTCCCATCATCCCTTTTATATCAGGTTTCCTCTGTATATTTTTAGATCTAAAACATACCTAGAAGCTGACACAAACTCTGACCACACCCCCCTCTTTGCAAATAAGAATTTGAAGAAAAAGTCCGATATAATGAAAGCGAACAAGATGCACATTAACTGGGTGAAATTGAAAATAGAAGAAGAAAGAATGATGTCCCTATTGGATTTTAAAAACAGAATACGAAGTTTTCAGAAAAGAAACAGTTGTACAACACAAAAGAACAAGTTTCTACGAAAAGATTGACTTTTAATGGAAAATAACTTCAGCGGCAGCAAAAGATGTGGAGCAGTAAAATTGCCAATAAAAGTGAGAACAATCAAACAATGTTTTTTTTGGGGTTTTTTACATGAATCACTGAGGAAATCTTATAGTGGGCTCCCTAACTCCACCCCCAATGCAAATTTTATTAGGAACATGCCACTTAGCACACACGTACCTTGAACAAAACTAAGAATTTTGATAAACGGACACAAGGTCTATCTGCATAATTTCACTCTAATTTGCATAAATTAAAAATGACCGCCATTGAAAAATCAAGCAAAATGAAAATAACTCTAAATTATCATACACATCTTCGATTTTCATGAAAATGATATCAAAATATATGTTTTTGGGGATGCCTTAACCATTGAAATCAGAATTTTGGATGTAGAAGGTCCGGTTTTTTATTTATTCAATATGTTAGTCACATGATGTGATTATGAAGTATATATATTTTATATATTATTTCAAATTGACAAGCTTGGACCTCCGCTTTCACCAGTCACCCCTTTGATGATGCTTCCCATTTTTAGGGAATCAGCTCACAGTCCAATGATGGTATTCCATGGGATGAACATTGTTGCTGCTGTTACAACGCAACTGAATTCAGGACAGACCGGTCATGGTTGCTGATCAGCCACTCTTTACATTGGCAAAGAAGATTCCGTGGAAATTTTCAGATGTCTTGGGAGAGGACAAGTTTGTGGTGATGCTTGGGGCGCTACAGAGAAAATGCTGTTTGAAGGGCCTATGGGAGTGACTGGAAGGGAGTGGATGGACATCACTTCAGTCAGTCAGTGGAGTTGCTGATTCTATGATGTAAGTGACACAACTGACCCGCACTCGCTAATGCATCAAGTCACAGCTCTTGCTTTGTATTGTTTACCGAGACACGCCCATCGTGAATACCTGACAGCAACTATTGAAGATGAGCCTTTGGAACCGGATGCTTGGATTAGGTATCAGCGAGATCGAGAACCGCAATTTTTGTACTGACACCAGACTCCTGAGCTGCAGCTGATGGTTCTGCTGTTTGTGAAGTTGATTCGGACTGCATCGTTTGATCTGTACTTAGTGACTTTAGAACATCTCATGCCATGGGTGTATGCTCTTGATCACAAACACTATGTCCGCAATCTACCCTTTCATCTACAAGATATGTGTGGCCTTCAAGAAATACATCCAACAGTTCATAAAGAGTTCATAAAGGGAAAATTCGTTGGACAGAAGACAAGTCCTACATTTTCTAGCATTGCCTTCGACCAAATTCATGAGCAGCTCATCGGTTCTTTGAAGGGTGATGGAGGAATAATTGGGCTGACTGATTATCCTGTAGCCCTTGAAAGATGTATGATTACTGGACCAGAACTTGCTTGCATCTTTGAGGAGTTCGAAAACACACCTCAAAACAGTAACAGGAAGCACCATGAACAGTATCCTAAATGTCGAGAGACTTTCAGAGAAGATGTGAATGGCTTAATCAGTGCATTCTCTGATGTGGGAAATCCTTTCCTTGAAGTATCTGGGCAGTTGATTTCTCTTGACAGGTCCATAATCATGACAGGAGATGTTGTGAGCTCTGTGAGAAACATCACCAAAAAATTGGAAAAGTCAAGTATGATACATTCTTTTCAGAAAGGGTTTCATCCAGCACACCCCCATAAACCTCCACCTTTCACCTGAATAGATTGCCTCTTTTCGGTGTAAAAGCTCAACAACGTAAAGAAAAATCCTACTTTGCTTCTATGAAGGAAGAGCGAACGCAGTTTATTTAAATGATGCTCCCCGGGCAAGCAGGAAGGGACATTGGTGAAGAAATGTTTGCACATGAGAACACTACATTACCACCATCTCTTAGTTCCCAGGGTCAAATGCACAAAGAAACAAAATCTGAAATTCTCAACATTCGTGCTAGTGACAGTGATGTGGTGATAATAGCTGTGTCCTATTTCCAAGATCTCAATCTTGATGAGCTCTTGATAGCCTTTGGATCCGGCAAATCATACAGACATATCCCAGTTCACCAGATTGCTATGCAGTTGGGACCTTCCAAGTCTCGAGCTCTTCTAGCATTTCATTCTCTGACCGGCTGTGACACCACCTCAGCATTTCAAGGAAAAGGCAAGAGAACAGAATGGGCTGTTTGGCAGGAATTCCCAGAGCTCACTGCAGCACTTTAGCGCCTGTCAACATTCTCTAGTAGAATCGATAATGATGTCATGTCCTATGTAGAGGCATTCATCGTTCGCCTTTACGACAGGTCCTTGGACATGATCAAAACAGCACGCATGGAATTGTTCTACTACAAAGCAGACATTTTGAGAACTTACCTCCTACAAAGGATGCATTGCTACAACACACATTAAACTCAGCATATTATCAGGCAGGCCATATCTGGGACCAAGCCCTCATCTGTTCTCCAACCTTGCCTGACTCATATGAATGGGGATGGGTTATGACCAATGACAAGTAGTTACCTCGATGGACAACACTTGCCCCTATTACAAAGAACCACAAATGCCTTGTGACATGTCAGTGCAAGAAACTGTGCAAGCCTCCATGCAAATGTTGCAAAGGTGGTGTGAAATGCAGTACTCTCTGTGCATGCAGGGGAGCTTGTTTCAATCAAGGAAAATAATGTGTACATATCAGTAAACATAACGCATTGGTTACTGAAAGAAATATGGGTGAACCTGGCCTGCTAAAGGGATTTTAAATTACAAAAACAAAACCACATGTGTAGTCCTGGCATCTTTCCAAAATTATGGTTCTGCGTCATAAAAATTTTTTTTTCAAGGCGGCCATTTTTTATGTATGCAAATTAAGAATCAATTTGACCTTTTATGATAATTCTTTGGGTGTCATTGAGTTTGTTAGCCAGAACTTACTATGAAACAATAACACATTTATATTTGTATCATTCTTCTGTCAAAAGTTATATATTCGGTTCGTATTTTCATTATACTTCAGTGGCAGCCATTTTTTATTTATGCAAATTAGGAGGGAATTTGACCTTACTTTTATTATAACTTTGATAGTGTCATTGAGTTTGTCAGACATATATATATATATATATATATATATATATATATATATATATATATATATATATATATATATATATATATATATATGAAACAACACCAAAATTAATGTTCTACCATTTGTCTGTCAAAAGTTATATACAGTTATCATTTTTATTATCTCAGTGGCGGCCATTTTTAATATATGCAAATGAGGGCCTGAATATGCATGTGGACCTTGTGTCCGTTTCTATTTTCCGATAATATGGTGTAAGGTACTTACATGCCAAGTGGTTCCTTCCTACTAAAATTTGCAGTGGGTAATGGGACTGCTGGCCTAAGTCGGCCCACTATTAGATTTAGATCCTAATGAGGGAAAAAAGACTTAGTAGCCTACATGTTACAAGTAGACAAATTAATCCAACTAAAAGGCAAAGAGGCCAAGGAAGCTTATGTTGATGGAACGTGTTTCTGAAAATCCAGGTCAAGCAACTTTGGAAGGTTTCACTTCAATATTATTTTAAAGGAATTCGTCTGAGGAAAGCTCAACAAAAGATAGACAGGAGGTGTTGAAGACATGATTGGCAAAATAATATATAAGACAAAAACAGCAACAAGTTGAAGTGACATTAGGACCATCTAAAGGTGTACGCAGAGTGGGCGCTGCTTAGAGGCGACTTCCTTGCTGGCATAATTCTGGAGCAACCAAAATTAAGACAACAAAATACGTTGTGACAGACGGAGTGGGCGCCCCTTGCTGGCCACTTCCACGCCCCAACCAGAGGCCGCACGGAGGCCCCAAAAATCTTGCAGTGCGGGTTGACTTTGCGCTGCAATAAATTTCTCGTCCCTTTCAATGTGTTTCCAGGTCCTAAAACTACACAGGCTCAACTTCTCATTTTCGAAACCAGTTTCAACTAGGTGCATGGACTACTAGTACTACATGAAGTACCGAACACCATTATTAGACCTTTACGTGGTCGTGGATTACGTGATTATCGTACTTTAATATATATGGAACCATTCCAATCCCATTTCATCGAAGAAATCACCAAATTTGGACGCAAAAGCATTGGCGATGGAACCAGAGACGTTGGTATTCAGCAATGGTCCAGGTTTTTAATTCATCATATTGGTAGAAGAGAAAAAGTGTTTCATAGATAAAGAGGATGGATTTAACAAAGCCAATACCCGCCAAATGGACCAATTTGGAGGCTGAAATGCTCTTCATCGTACATTATAATTATATATATACATGTATATTTGGTCACTATTCAAAGCAATCCCATAAGACAATAGTAAGCCTGCTGTGGCAAAATTCTTCGTCACGGTGTCCTGTCCTACATGGCACGAATAATGGAATATG
>NW_004797687.1:10189-13457 GCF_000002075.1 Aplysia californica
GGGCATTTTTGGTCAAATTTTAGCTGACGTCATTTGTGAACGGTCCCTAATGTTCTGGACCGGTCTGCAAGATCATCAAGCTTTAGCCTTATAGGAACATCTCTGTAAGTTGTTAGATAACCTTGACTGGAGTATTAGAAACAGGCCGCACCCTGTGCAAACTCTCCAAGAATTAAGGCTCCACTTCACAGTCGCAAGGAAAGCCAGGGGATTCCTCAGGCAACCATAAGGACATTACATTTTTGTAATTCAGTCAGTGAACAAACGGGTTGTAGCAGCAGTCAAGCTCGAAGAGGCCACGCGCAATAGCCTACTGAGTAAACTTTGATTCTGTAATGGTCTTTGTGAATTAAATTATCTCCCTTGAATAGAGAAAGACATTGAACCAATTTTCTATGCCCCATTAGCAGAAAATGAATGAAGTTCATGTGTGTACCAAATTTCACCTGGCTATGCGGATTAGTAATTGTGTTATTGTACTTTGTTGTTAAAAAGGCGGATGTGATAGAACCTTTCCAACGCGGTATACTGTAGTCTAGTACTACACATGCGAAATGAATTATAACAAAGTCGTCTTTTAGCATGATAATAACACCCCTCTCCACCCAACTTGTGTTTTTTCCCCCAAAAAATACCCCCCTCCACGCGTCCTCTTCCAAAATAGGTCTAAATAAACACTCACTCACACGCACCAACACACACACACACACACACACACACACACACACACACACACACACACACACACACACACACACACACAACCCCCACCCCACCCCAACCCATCGTCGGTTTCTTAGCCAATACAAATTCATCCCCATTGAAATACATACACCTGCACAAAATGAAAGATGCTAAAGAAAATAAATGATCTCATTCAAAACATTCTGTGTCAGCAACGAAGTAGCCTACTGAATGGTCTCTAGAGATGTGACTGTGACGATCACACTACATGTACTCGCATCGAGATTTCGTCTTCTGATCTTTTTTGACCAGGCACAGTGCACATCTCGTTAGCTTTTGAGACTGAGGAGATGCGTCATTTGGCTTTGGCCTGGACCTTTTTCTCTGACTTTGGATGTGGACAGATAGCACTTGAGTAGAGTAGGTCTCAGAGATTGAAGCACAGTGTCAGTGTTTTGTTTGATTGGTTGTAGAGGCTGTTGAGTGCCTTGCGATCTGTTGGAAAACCAGCTGTCCTGACAATGCCATGTTGAAGAGCTGCCTGTTATCAGCGTATGAAAACGTGTTATTGGGGAGCCTGGCCTTCATTTCGTATCGTGTTTGACAGAAAAAGCATGATCCTTTTGTACCATTGCATGAACACCACATTTGCTTTTCTTGTAATGCGGGACAATTTCAAGCTTCCCGGTGTACTCAGATCTTTTAGGGGCGGAGTGCATTGAGCTGAGGAGAAAGACATTCTTTTTTTCTTTCTCGCTCTCTGGAACCAGCTGTTCCTCCACAAGTGATGTTCTGTACAAGGTGGCAGTTTTTAGCTAAGTTGGTGTGGAGGAAATCCCAAACTTTGCGGATGGGAGCGAACTGTCCCTGGCTCTTCGTTGTGTGCTGATTATTTGTCTTCAAATGAAATATGACTTGTTTGTTTGTTTTTGTAAAGTGTTTTACGGCGCTCGCAACTGCATAAGGTCATATGTACGCGCGGCACACACACCTAATATTTTCAGTTGGTAGGAAATTTTGAATTTTGCCCGGGTGGCGGCCGAAGCCTACTCTATCGATTTTATACCATCAAGGGATCTTTAACGTGCGCAACTTGCACACGGGCCCTCCGAGATTTTTCGCCCTTGTCCGAGAAGGCTAGGTGTAGATCTTTCCTACCAGAAGATCAGGGGTGTGGCAGAAAGACAGCAGTAAGGAGGAGTCAAGGAGTAACAGTAGAAAGGCTGCAGAAAGAATCAGGAGCCCAGAGGAGGGGGCAAAGGAGGTGAGGGGGTGGGGGCAGAAAGTGGAAATGAAAGCAGACAACAGAACATTGCTAGAGAGCAGGAAAGGAGGTGAAAGGAGACAATCTTAGAGAAAAAAATGTTTCGGTCGCTACCCGGATTCGAACCCGGGACCTTTGAATGAGAGGCCAACGCCTTAACCTCTAGGCCACGAGAGCCCCCAGATATGATTTAATGAAATAATAAATAATAGATTGCATTTATATATATATATATATATATATATATATATATATATATATATATATATATATATATATATATATATATATAGCACATATCCACTTATGCAATGCTCTATGCGCTTAACATGATACATATTATAGATTTACAAATCGATTTTAAAGGCACATAGTGCTACATACTCGTGCACACACATATATTCACGCACGCACGCACCACACACACATACACACATACGTACATATGCACATACGCACATACAAACTCACAGCGATCTACAGCTTGGATGGATTCTGTCTAATCGAAGTACATTTTTGTACGATGAACATAGATGCTTTTAGTTTAGCTTCTCCTTAAAAATTTCTAGATTTTCTGCTTCTCTGATAGTTTTTGGAAGCCTATTTCAAACAAGTGGGGCAAAATATGAAAAAGAGCGTTGGCCATATGATTTGTAATTTGTTTTAGGTTTAACAAGGGTTGTTTTGTCACTTGATGATCTGAGGGGTCTAGGAGAAACATAGGGTGTTTAAAACTGTTTTAGATAGTCGGTGATAAATCATGTAAGCAGTAGCAAGTTAAACAGATTTTTTATATGATACGCTCTTTCACCGGGAGCCAGTGTAATTCTTTTAAAATAGGAGTCACACGATCATGCTTTAGTTTCTTAGTAATTATTTTGGGAGCAACATTTTTTACTCTTTGTAGTTGTTGTAACTATTCATCAGGTACACCAGCCAGTAAGGAATTGCAATATATGTAATCAATCCTTGACAATACAAGTGATGTTATTAAAGTTTTGGTGACACCAACAGATAGATATTTTCTAATGCTCCCTATTTTCTTCAGTTGGAGATATAGATTTTTACAAAGATTGGATGCATGGGATTTCATTGACATATCTTGATCTAGCACTACCTACACCTAAATTTTTTAAATTTTAGTTTGGGCTGATATTTCGTGGCCTTGGATGTTTATTCTGATATTGTCGATTTCAGTGCGTGCGCTGCTACGAAGAAATAATATTTCGATCTTATCCTCATTTAATTTTAATCTGTTCTTGAGCATCCATTTTCTTATATCATTGACACATCTGGCGATTCTATCTATAAGATTGTGTA
>NW_004797687.1:13557-21513 GCF_000002075.1 Aplysia californica
GCTCCTGACTCTTTCTGCAGCCTTTCTACTGCTACTCCTTGGCTCCTCCTTACTGCTGTCTTTCTGCTACACCCCTGATCTTCTGGTAGGAAAGATCTACACCTAGCCTTCTCGGACAAGGGCGAAAAATCTCGGAGGGCCCGTGTGCAAGTTGCGCACGTTAAAGATCCCTTGGTGGTCTAAAATCAATAAGAGTAGGCTTCGACCGCCACCCGGGCAAAATTCAAAATTTCCTACCAACTGAAAATATTTGGTGTGTCCCGCGCGCTCATATGACCTTATGCAGTTGCGAGCGCCGTAAAACACTTACCAAAAGAAGAAAGAAAGAAGATGACAATGTAAGTGATGTTATTAAAGTTTTGGTGACACCAACAGATATATATTTTCTAATGCTCCCTATTTTCTTCAGTTGGAGATATAGATTTTTACAAAGATTGGATACATGGGATTTCATTGACATATCTTGATCTAGCACTACACCTAAATTTTTTAAATTTTAGTTTGGGCTGATATTTCGTGGCCTTGGATATTTATTCTGATATTGTCGATTTCAGTGCGTGCGCTGCTACGAAGAAATAATATTTCGATCTTATCCTCATTTAATTTTAATCTGTTCTTGAGCATCCATTTTCTTATATCATTGACACATCTGGCGATTCTATCTATAAGATTGTGTACATTGTCAGTTGTAGTAAATCCATACAGCTGTGTATCGTCTGTATAAAGATGGTAATTGAGGGCATATAAAGAAATTATTGATGACAGACTTTGCGTGCACATTGTAAAGATGACAGGACCAAGGACCGAACCCTGAGGAACTCCATACTATCTGACACATCATTGCAAATTTTCATGGACATAAATCTATTTTCTAGATAAGATTTAAACCACATTAGAACAGTACCTGATAGTAAAAATGACTTTTCCAATCTCTCAAGTAAAATTTCGTGGTCGATAGTATCGAACACCGCTGACAAATCAAGTAGAACCAAAACACATACTTTTTTTTATTATCGATTTCATTTAAAACATCTGTTGATACCTAAGAGTCAAGAGTGGTTTCCGTACTATGGTGCCTTTTAAGGTTTTATAAGCAGATTGAAAAGGTTCTTCCATGTCATTGGCCTTTAGATGTTGTTGAACTTGACACAAAACGATTTTCTCCAGGATTTTTTATAAAAAGTTAAAATTGGAAAGTGGCCTAAAATTTCTTATGTCGTTTTCATTAAGACCTTGTTTTTTAAGTAAAGGTTTTACAATGGCTTGTTTGAAAAGATCAGGCGACGGACAGGTTTTTTTTCAGAAATCTACTCCAGTTTGTTGACACTACTAGGCCTCACAAGTCAGCCTGCACTGTTACAAAAATACTTGGAATCAGGGCCAGTCACTCTTCAGCACTTGCATAACCATGATATTTTAGCAGATGATGATAATGATGATAGAAAGAAGAAAAAGAACAACAACAATTATAATAATAATAGTAGGTACCACAAACGGTGTGCCGATCGCCGCAAGTAGCGTTCTTCCCGAGGAGGAAAACTGTCGTAGTGATCAACTTCACAAACGTCGCTTTTCACTCATGATTGCTTGATTTTAATGAAACAATAGCCAGTTAGAAGAGCTTGTTTTGTTCTAATATGTGTGCTGTTCATGGGTAGAATGGATGTGAGGAAATATCTTTAATATAGCTCTAAATTTGGGAAAATGAAGCATTTTGCGTCCGACCGGCGCTGGCATCGGAACCTAGCCACAGCCACTCTTTTTTTTTCATAAACTGCTCGGTCGCGATATAGTGCGTACAGAAATAACTCTGCACTGTTAAAAAGGTCAAAAGCTGATCTTTATTCTAATACTAGACAGGCCAGGATTGTCTTGAAAAAAAAGGGTAAAATTTGAAGTGGAAGAAAGACAATGTTGTGAGAAGTTTTGATAAAATCTCAGTATTCTGAACATTTTTTAGGTGTGCTTTACATGTAAAGTTAGTTCACAATATATTTGTTTTATTCAAGCAAGTACTGTTAAATTATTTGTTATCACGGTACCGCTATTGGGCTTCAAACTGTGGATGCGTGTGTCAGGGAAACTCGCTTTCTGCAACAATGGCTGAAGAGGCAGCTGTCGAGGCACTCGACACACCGACCGGCAAGCTGGCGGATTACGATGGGAATACGCGTAACAACAACTAATCTGTCAACCAACCGTGTGATTTTTTTCAATCTCATTGATAAGTAATTCAACGTTGTAGTTGTTTAAGATAGATCATGCTTCAGGTTTTTCCAAGAAAAAAAAATGTATTAGTACTTAAGCTACTGGTCATTTCACGGGAGTCAATACACACTGACGGAAACGCCAAATGATCTAGATCTCTATCCATCGGAACAGAAAGTAGTAATGTTGCTTTCGATTTCGCACATTTTCAACTTCATCTTTTTTTACATTTTAGGTTTTTTTAACCTCAATGCAACTACTATTCATAACAAGCTGACCAAAGGTGTTTTTATTCATAAAAATATGAACCATAAATGTATTATGTCCAGCTTGGGCTTAGATCTGATCCTATAATCTCGTTCTGTCAAAATTCTTGGGCTATAAAGTCTACAGTATTGCAGACTACTTCTTTATTTTTGAATCATACGTGTTCACCCTCTGTTGCGTTACCGTTAAGCGTCAAGGGGTTCTGTTATAACAATCATGAATAATGACTGTTCTACTTTGTCCTCCCCAACCAAGAAAATATGTTAAAATAAATTTAATACGGAACTTAGATCTAGATCTAGCTCTTGAGATTTTTACTTTCACTCTGGCTCTTAGATCTCTATACATTATGTCATTACGTTGCTTGCTTTTGAGGGTCAGGCTGTCATATTTTTAGGTACAGAACACTTAAACCATTGCAAATCATTGTAACAATTTAAAAAAAAATCAAGTTAAAGCGGATATTGCATGCAGCACTTCAGGTATACCTTGAAAGCGTTCTTTTAAAAAATAGATTGTCTTCCAACGGTAACAATTGGAAATACTGAGACTGATCTTTCAAATGCATCTTTCGTTAAATTGAAAAGATGATCAAATAAAACATCAAGATGCATTATTGGGGCAGATAACTAACTCAGACTCACTCAAATTGGTCAGCTGACACAAATTGATATCAGCTGCCTGCTCTTATGTGGACTCTTCATCATCAGTAGCAATCTCCTTACTTAGTGTCCTTAATATTAAAAGTACTTCACAGTTACATTTACTGTAATTCATTTCTTATTACACAGAACTGATAATAAGCTTTCCAGTGGTATAAGGGTGTACATCTATTCACATCTCTCTGAATTTTTTGGTTGATTCTGTTTTTGCATCTTTGCAAATTCAGCTGATGTTTAGCGGAACGTCATTATATATATATATATATATATATATATATATATATATATATATATATATATATATATATATATATATATAAGAGAGCTATCCAGTAGCTTTTTGTGGTTTCTAATGAAATTTTGAACAGTCGGGTGTTTTGTTGAGCGACGATAATTTTCAGAATTGTTGCCTACCCTTTTGTAACAGCCTTTAGTACCCAGTCATACCATACAGTCACTACTACCTTTTTCAGATAGAACTTTGAATGAGCTTTCCAGTGGTATATTTGACACCTGTCTAGCATAATTAGTTGATTTTTTATGATTTTTTAAAAAGTCGTATGTTTAGTATAACACTGCTAATTTTTCAAAGTGTTGCCTACTTTTTTGTAACAGCCTTTAATACCCAGTCTTGATATACAGTTACTACTACTTTTTCAGATAGAGCTTTGGATAAGCTTTCCAGTGGTGTATTTGACATCTGTCTAGCATAATTAGTTGATTGTTTTATGACTTACGAAAAAATGGCCTCAAACTGCAATTTTGTCATTGGTTTCTTCCCCTTACGCATTTTTGGCTAGCAGACCCCTTGGATATGATTATATCTCTCTTGTATTTAAGTTTTAACCCTTTTAAAAAATTGAGTAAAGTCTCAGTATGTATATCTTATGAGATTTGCATTTTGATAGCTATCCAGCCTTAAATGTTTATTTTATGTATCTTGGAAAATTGGGTTCCAAGCCATTGTCATCCATCTTTAAACTTCATTTTTATGTTTTCTTTCAGTTTTGAACTACCATAATCACTACAATAGCTACATGAATTACCTTTTAATTTCTTTTACGCTAAGTTTGTGTGTTTTTGTCTAAGAATATGTTAAACATTTTTGATTTTCAACACCGGTTTTCACGTATTGTGACCATGAAACAGACCCGCGAACACGTCACGATTTTTACAAATATTTGAAACATCATATCTCAGGTGTTTGTAGATGGATTTTGATAATTCTTTTTTCATAGTTCTTGTTTCCCTGAGCACTATGTGGAAAGTATAGTCTTGTTATGCTGGCCCTCCAGGAAATCGCGGTTGCGGCCGCGTTTTTTCGTCGAGTTCCGCAAGAAACCCGCAATTTTTTGCAATTTTCGCAATTTCTTGCAATTTTAGGCAAAAATCCATCAACGTTTTAATTTTAACAGAATTTTTAATACGAAATGGTGCAAGCACAGAGCCGATAGGCCTACGTAAATCATGGTATCGGCCCAGCTGAAGCCAACTATAACCGGAAATTCAGGCCAGAATGCATCATGTACAACACGAACTGAGACATAGGCTAGGCTGAGAATGTGTCCTTCTCTGGGTTAGGCTTTTATCTAGGCCTAATGTGTGTAAGCGTGCGCGTGTGATAAGAAGGTAGGTGTGTGCGTGTGTGAGGTGTACGTGAGTACGTGTGCGTGTGAGTGCGCACGCGTGAATATTGTTCGTACATGATGCACGCAGAGGCGAAGCGTCTATATAATCAAATAATCACAGCTTCCCTTCCTAATTTTTAAACATTGTCGCAGTCAAATTCACCCATAAACGTAAACTTCATAAATTAAATGTAAAAAGACGTTCATAATCAACAATGAACAGTATGCCTAACATTCTAAACGGTTTCATTGCCACAGAAATAGCCTGTTCATCCCTCTTGGGCCACTCCATAAGCAGTCACAAGCTTTGGTTAAGTAAGCTTAAAGTGAGACTGGAAGAGTCTACCAACAGAATTGAGTCTACCTCACAGATGTGAGGGGAACTAACTCCTAATAATCTCTCGACTGCTTCGAGTGCTTGTTTTTTTTTTTTCCTCGACTTTTTAGTGCCCTATAATCAGATCGTGACCTCGATTATGACACAGGCTCGTGGCCGCGAAAGGCTAGACAAAAAACAGCCAAATGTGAAATTTAAAAAATGATTATTGTCATGTTCTACCAAAGAGTTAGAGACTCCCTGGTAGATCTATAACATATAGATCTAGTACTGACATCTCTGCTTTGTGTTTGTGTATTCACATCTAAAGTTAAATTTAATTTTAATTGGAATTGATATTTAATGAGATACTTTCCCGATTATTTTGGCGGTTGAACATACAATAATGAATTCCGGATATGTTTTTATTCACAACTCTGAGTCACCGCCTCGAGCAAGGTTCTTGTGTGATATCCCCAGGCCATATCTGGTCCAGTTTCACTTTGATTACCCTGTCAAACAAGTCAGCCTTGGCCCCTGGATGCACGTGTCTACATACACGGTAACCGGGCACCTAGTCTCAATATCTACGTACACGGTAACCCACCGGAATGAAAATTAACCAATATTGGTCCTGTGCTGTCACTTGTTGAAATAAAAAAAAAGAAAGTTATACACGCGTCTTGTCGGGCTCGCCATCGTTACCGGTCAGTGAACCTATGCTCTCGCATCACATTGTGAGTACCGGTTGGGGTCATCAAAGTTCATTCAAAGTCTGTGCGCTACGAAGTATAGGGCTCCGGAATGGGAGAATTATTGATTTTAAAAAAATGTACAGTCAGAGGAGGGCTGGAGTTGAAGGTAACACCGGATGACAAAAACTGAACTTGGAATTCTTAACTGCCCGATTACCATGTGCGTGACTCTGAGACTACGTGCCCGGTTGCCGGTTAACGTGTACGTAGACACTGAGGCTAGGTGTCTGCGTACCGTGTACGTAAACATCCCGTTATGTAAAACGCCTTTAGCTGCGTGCACACGGGAGTGGGTGCTATAGAAATGATCTAGATCTACATTAGTACATGTACATGTTTTACTATTATTTATAAATGGGAAAAAATTGCTGTATTTTACGATTCGTGTTAAAACAATACCATGCCGGCTTTAAAACAGAAATTATCTGAAATAGATCTAAATACAGAATACCGGTGTATCGAAGGTTTCAGGAGAAAAATAGAACAGGATCTGATTTGATTGGAGCATAAGCTTATTTTGTATTTAGAGGTTGTTTCGAAAATCTCTCGTCAATGTTTTTGTTTTTTATAGACTAAACCTCATACTTCTAGATTTTTGCACGAAGTACCCGGTATGTACTAAATTTGGTCAAATTTTATGCCTTCATTTTAAAGTAATTACGAAAACCGAGAGTTCCGTCATTTTGTGTCACACGTTATCATATTATATTTGGTCGATAACTTTATTGTTAACGTACTCGTGTGTTGTTACTAGTAAATGTTGTTAATAACATTTGACGAATTTGTATTGTTTGTCATGATTTTTTTAAAAGGCTGAGCTGCTTTTATGCTACCGGTACTCAAAATTGTCATGTTTTTTTAAACTAAAAATGTTAAGCCCGTATTAATGCGCCTGGGATGGGAAAGTTGCAATTTTTAGGTTGTTTACCTTGCAATTTTTTGCAATTTTTCTATTTCAAAAATGCAATTTTCCGCGGGGCCAGGTTATGGTATTCTTTAAAAAAATTTCACTTGTGGTACATAATAATAGTTATTATCATAATAATAATAATAATAGTAATAATAATAATAATAATAATAGTAATAATAGTACCGGTAATAATAATATTATTGATAAAATGGTAATAAAATAATCAATAATAAAGGAAATTTTTAATAGCTCCTACTTCCTTGCAGGCTCTAAAAGCTGGACATAGCAAAATTTACCAGGCAAATCAAAAGACAGAAAATGAACGTTATGGGACTGTTAAGTTAACACACTCACACACACACACGTACACACACACACACAAACACAGATCTATACACATACTACAGACATAAACACACAAATAGATCAACCCACACAAATGTGAGGCAGCGCGGTGGAATCAGGCTCTTGCCAAAACAATCAAATTGAAGAAATGTGCATTTTTTCGCAGGTTCGTGAATTTTTATCAAATTTTTGGGGGGTTTTGACTCAACACCTTTCATGCCCATTAAAGAACTAATTTCAGTGTGGATTTTCCTGAAAAACATTGACTATACGCACAAAAAATGTAAATTTTCTGTTACCACGGACTGTTAAGCTAGAGAACTATCCTAATCTTTGGCGGCCATTTTCTCACTAATTTCACCTCCGAAAACAGGTGGCCCCGACATCCTTCTTTTGCAAATATCTCGACTTGTATTCAAGATCAATGGATATTTTTTCCCCATCCGAATAAAGACAAGTGAACAAGCTTAAAGATGATACCAATACCTCTGCATGCCCAAAAATTGACGAGAGCCTGATTCCACCACGCTGCCTCACAAATCTCTTTCCCTCTCCCTTTCTTTCTCTCTCTCCTTCTCTCTTCCTCGATCTCTCTCTCTCTCTCTCTCTCTCTCTCTCTCTCTCTCTCTCTCTCTCTCGCACACACACTCATACACACACAAAGCTCTCTCTCTCTCTCTCACACTCTCTCCCTATTTCTCTGTCTCTTTCTCTCTCTCTCTCTCTCTCTCTCTCTCTCTCTCTCTCTCTCTCTCTCTCTCTCTCAAACATTTATACACACACAAAGCTCTCTCTCTCACTCTCTCTCTCTCTCTCTCTCTCTCTCTGTGTCTCTTTCTCTCTCTCTCTCTCTCTCTCTCTCTTA
>NW_004797687.1:21955-24005 GCF_000002075.1 Aplysia californica
GGGCGAAGGTGATTGCTACCCCTGGGCCCGACCTGGCTCTCGACGGCCCTGCGTATACACCACAGTCCACATGTCGCGTCCCAAGCCATAACGTTCTCCAGGGTTCTCCACTGCAGTTTCTCTGAGCACATAGGCTCCTTCACAGCACGTAAGCGTCGCAGTCAAGTATTTAAGCGCCAATTATCATTAATGTTATGATGTTCTTTCACACCTGACCGTTTTCAGAAATATCGTGATGCAAACAGCAAGTTTCGGACTGGTCTTTATAGATGTTGCAAACATAAATTGAGTCACGACAAGGTGGAATCGTGCGCTCGACAACGTTTTAGCCTGTGAATTATTGGTTTTTGTCATAAACGTTGTACATTTGCTTTGCTTTGGATTAAAAAATACCTTTCTATCCTGAATGTAAGTGTAGGTATATATTTGCAATTGAAAGAGGCAGGGATCGCCTGTTGTTTAAGTTAAAATTAACGATATAATGGCCACTAAGGATTGGGACTTCCAAACCTAGAGTGTCCTTTTAAAATGATGAAAATTTACTTTTTTAAAAACTTTGAATTGATCAAAGTTTATAAGTAAAATTCTACATAGAAATGCATTATTTAAGGAACATAAAAGGTCCCGGTCCCACAATTAAAAAAATGAAAATATAACATCTACTGTATTATGTTGCCCAACATGCGTAAAAAAGTCGGTTTCTTGGATTTCAATATTTTGATAAATGTACATTTTTTTGCCTTGAAAAAATTACCCTAAAAATATTGCTGCCTAAAAACTGTCTTCTTTTGGGCGTGGGGTTCATAAATTCATTATTGCTGGCAGGTGAGAGCTGTTTATGAGGTGTCATATAAAACACTCGTGGACAGACACTGGCCTCGCCTCCGTGTTTCAGACGACAGGGCAGGCTCTATATAAGAGAAGGACAGGGTTCTGTTGAGACATCCTCTGCCAACAAGCTGCAGTGACCACACCAGCACAACAGTACAACAGCCAGCCACTTCTGTGTCCCAGTGTGAGTGACATCATGAAAGTACTTGCGGTCATCTTGCATCAGCCATGTCAGAGAAGAGAATCATCAAAGGAAACCCAGCAGCTCTGTACTCTCATCCTTACATCGCCTCTCTGCAATATTATGTCCGACAATGGCCTTCTTCAGGCTGGAAACATATCTGCGGAGGATCACTCATCAACAGGAGGTGGGTGCTCACCGCTGCTCATTGCGTGGATGGTCTTGTCACTAGCGATATGCGGATAGAACTCGGCGCTCTAAATCTGTACGAGAATCCAAACCAATACGAAGAAACCATCAGAGTTGCAAACTACACCAAGCATCCACATTACAGAGCCACGGGGTCTGGAATTCCCAACGACATCGTCCTAATCTACCTGACGAAAGACGCGACTCTCAACAAAAACATACAGCTCGCTCGTCTGGCTCCCAGCGGCTCCTCCTTCGCCTACACACAATGCGTGTTGGCCGGCTGGGGTGCGATCAGAACAGGTTCCAACCCCCAAGACGCCGAGACCCTGAAAGAGGTGAAGATCACCAAAATCCCCAATGATCGCTGCGACAATCTCTGGGCAGGCCAGGCCATCACGGACTCGCACATCTGTGTCCACGAGGCAGACAGGCATCCCGGCCAGGCTCCTAGCGCCTGTATGGGGGACAGCGGAGGACCCATGATGTGTGGACATGGACATGACATCTTGGCCGGGGTCGCGTCGTGGGGAGAGAAAACCTGCAGCGGAACTCTGCCCAGCGTCTACACCAGAGTCTCCGCGTATCTGAGCTGGATCAGGCACCGCTTAGTGATCCGCTCACACTCTGAGGGCCGGCCATATCCTTCTAATATTATTAGGAAATAAAGAATTAACTTCAAGTCATGTTTGATTTAGTCTTCCGTTTGTAATTGTTTGGGCTTTGGCTTGTTTGGTTGTTTCAGGTATTGATTTGATCTGTCAAGAATTTAGCTGTCTACTACTACAACTACTACTCTACTACTACTGCTACTACTACTACTACTACTACTACTACTACTACTACTAC
>NW_004797687.1:24576-32036 GCF_000002075.1 Aplysia californica
TCTATCTATCTATCTATCTATCTATCTATCTATCTATCTATATATCTATCTTTCCATCTATCTATCTATCCCCCTCTTTCTCTCCCTCTCCCCCTCTCTCTCTCTTTCTCTCCCTCTCTATCTGTCTCTCTCTTCCTCTTTTGTTCTCTCTCCAAGTGTCCCAACAATTCAATTACACTGGGATACAAAAATGCCCCTCTCTCATCATTGTATCTGTACCTGGGTAAAAAAAACACCAAAACAAACTTGCAAAAGTCAGAGTTTAGTGGAAGGTTTGGTGAGTGAATAGTGACAATGTCTGTGTTGTACTGGTAGAGATTTTAATTTTACATGCTAATGGTGTTGAGTTCGATTCCTAGAAGGGAAGAATGTGTTATCGGCTGTGTTGTATCCCTGGTTGTACTTGGCATGTTGAGTCAACTAACCCTGTCTTCTTATCGATCTTAGTTGTGCCTACTGGAGTGGAGCGTCCCCCGGGGGAAGGGGGCGGTTTTTATCTATTAGGACCACTTCGTCTAAAGAAATGAAAAATGATCGACTGCTTAACGAAACCGCCATACATCTTGTTTTGTTTTTCAAATGGCGCATGTCTGAGTCATGCACTAAGCAGTTAAAATGTTGTACAATGTGTGATGCTGGCAGGTAAATTGAAGAATTAAATATTTAAAATGAGAAGTATAAAAAGAACAGATATAGAAACGCCCCCACTACTCAAGGACGTCATGAAATTGAAACTGGGCTGCTTAGAGCAAATCAAACAACATGACTCACTCCAGAAACATTTTTTCCCCTGGAAGTTGAAGTAGGAAGCAAAAGAGGACGGTGGAGAGACCGAACAGAAGATGGGAGCCGGACATAAAAACCTGGCTTGGAACCAAAACAAATCAGGTATCCCTAATGAAAAGAGAGTGTTTCATTGCAGGGAGGTCCGAGAAGCGATGTTAAACTACTGGAAAAGCTCAGAAAAAGAAGCAGTAAAAACGTTCAAGTGATGTTGCACGGTCTGACAAATTGTCAAAGAGGGTCTTAATAATGCGTACTGATGTGTATGGCCAGCTACGTATAATTTATTTAATTGTCATGTTGCTTTTTGTGTTACCAAGACAAGCTCCTAGTACACAGTGGTGTGAATGACATAACGTCCTCATTACTCTGTTTGACTATCTCGTTGTCACTTGCAACAGAATGAACTTAGGGGAAAAAGGCTGAACCAGGAATTGAACCATCGACCGGCTACAAGTCATGCTCATAGCAAAGACCCTTCGTTTGATATCATCTTGGGTTTTGTATATTTTTCGAATGTGAGGTAAAAGGGGGGCCTCTTTTGCGAAGTGCCACACAACAAACACGTCCTTGAACTTTCCTGATCATATTGAAACCCTCTACTAACACATGTGTTTAGACAAATGAAGCGAGACGAAGGATATGTCCATTTTGATAGTGCTTTTGTTCAGTATAGAAAACCTACAGAACAAAACGTTCATTCAAGCACATTGGAAAGAAGTTTTTTATGTTTACGGCAATGAAATATTAAATGTGATGTAAACTCTTGTTTAATCTGTCGGTTCATATTGATAGGGACGTGTTGGGCATGTACTGTAATTAAGAAACATCTAAGTTCATCCTAACCAGCCCTATTGGCCACCTGTATAAAATACTTACCTATATAAAGGGCTATTTCCCATTTACCCCACATTTTTTTACATTAAAATGACACTGTGTAAACTGGCTACCTGCCTAAGACAGCCACCTTTTTCTTCGACAATGGATGGCCGTTTTGGGCAGTTTGAATCACATGCAGATTGCCAAAGATATGCTTTGGTCTCAACAAAAGTATTATGGTCTTCTCAGGAATTGGTACGTAGTGAATTAAATACATAGCGCTAATGACCAGCAGCGTTATATTGAGGAAGGACAATCTATCTACCTAGCATTGTGGGTGGCTGCAGGACGCTACTATAATAAAGTCAAAAAATTGTGGCGCAACTGATTGTCAAGTATTTCCTCAACTATGGAACATAAACTCTCCAACTTTTGCGCAATGGCTTCTATCAATTTTTTACAGATCAGTATCGATGTTGTTTTTTGTATGATTGGTTGTTTTTTTTGTGTTGTTGTGGCACTCTATGTTCGGACTAAATACCAAACTGGCAAACACTCCTTAGCGGGAAGAAATAACAATTCTACAACTTGAACTTCTACCCCATACCTCGTGATATTGATATTAGTCAAAGAGCAGTAAGAAAGCCCCCCAATTCCTCTCTCTTTTTCCTCCACTTAATGTTTGGACTTGTTTCCAACTAAATCGGATTCGATTGTGACGTCAACAAAAGTGTTAACACGTCAGTTATATCCCGTGCGCTGATATGACCTTATACAGTTGCGAACGCCGTAAAGCACTTACCAACAAAGAAAAATGATCTTTTTTTCATAATCAGCATTTATCCATACACCTGTGAATTTATCCAGACAGACAGACAGACAGACAGACAGACAGACAGACAGACAGACAGACAGACAGACCAGACAGAATTAAAAAGTGAATGCTGTTTGACGACCTTCAGGGTTGCTCATATTATTGTTATTGTCTTGTTTGTTGACTTTACAGAGCTGAAAATTTGGGAAACAGAGTGTTTCCCTTTAAAAATAACACGTGTCTGTTTGTTGCAACATCCAAAAAGCGTGGGACTTTTCCTTTAAAAAAAAAAGAAGGATTCACGGTGATGAGCTTCGTTTTTAGCTCCAACAAATTTTATCTAACGTGTACTTGGAAAAAAATTAGATGCAGACACCGGGAAGGAGTGGCTTTAGTCATATTTATCTCGTGTCTCGAGTTTTTGCAATTGACAGATCAATGGCATTGCAGCTACTAGTATCTGTGAAGTAGCGATTAAGCGCCTTGTCGATGCACGCAAAAGAATTGAGTTCAATTCCCATATTCTTTCAGTTACTACGCAAATGTGAATTATACTACCTTAATTCCAAGCGATCTGCTTCTACTTTCTGATGCTAACTCTATAAAAAAATGTATTGTGATATCTTCTATTTAAAAAAAAATTTTTTGTAACTCTGCGACCTTTACTTTTGCTGGATCAGCAATTTAATGCGGGGTGGTGGGTTGGTTCTTTGATGAAAAACGGGAGTTTAATTCCAACATGATGGAGATTTTCTGCTGAGTACCCCCGTGTCCCTACCGCGGCGTACCGACATACTCATGATTGGCCATAACAGACATTGTGGAAACGGCGCACTTCCAAAGAAATTAAGACTGAGTTACCAAAGGCGCAAAACACTTTCAACAAAAACTTTCACAGGTTGAAAATGTATGTGTCAAAAATACCACTTTCCATTTTCTGGTGAAAAAGTATGTCAACACCGGATGACCACTTTTCGAATATAAACCATGAGCAGTTTCAGTCAGCCACAAGAGCAGATCTCTGCTGACGCTGCATCAAGTCCTCACGCAAGACAAGATGAACGCCGCTGTAATCCTCGTCCTCTTCTCCGTCCTGGCTGCGACACAAGCAAGCCGTGAGTACTTTTGGGAAAACTAGAGCCTTTACGAGCAGTAAGTTCCTTTATCTACTCAATTTTTGTCATGTAAATGCCAAGAACAGACATTTATAGAATCTTTCAAAATATGGTAAAAACTATTTATTGTGAGGCAGCGTGGTAGAATCAGGCTCTCATCAAAATAATCAAAGTGAAGAAATTTTCATTTTTCGGCAGGTTTTTCAACTTTTATAAAATTTTACTTTTTGACTCAACACCTTTCTCATGTCCATTAAAGAACTCATTTCTGTGTGGATTTTTCTGAAAAATGTCTATTAAAGGCTCAAAAAGTGTAATACCACGGACTCTTAAGCTCAGGAAATAACTATACTTTGGCGGCCATTTCTCACTAACTTTACCTCTGAAAATGGATGACCCCCATCTCCTTCATTTCCAAATATCTCGACTTGTATTCAAGATAAATGAATATTTTTTTCCAATCAAATAAAGACAAGTGAATAAGCTTTAAGATGATACCAACAACTCTACATGCCCAAAAATTGACGAGAGCCTGATTCCACCACGCTGCCTTACATTTACATGCGTATTCACAATTTCAACTTCAGTGTATACATTGCATACACCGACTTTATTGTTGAGCTGCCAATATCTTATTTAGAACAAGGTGGCAGGAAACTCGTCAATGTTTAGCAAAGGAAATCCGTCAAGTGCTATGTCCATTATTCAGTAACTTCTGCACTGCCCCGAAGACACGGTTAGCACAACGCACTGAGAAAATGCTATATTATACCATGGATGGCTCTGACTTGGCACCAACGTTTCCGCTATAAACGCGGCTACAATCGCCATGGACAAGTCTACTGGCGATGTGTACGGAGCAAGGTAAAAAACGATCGCCCACTCAAGAGTGGGGGGGGGGGGGGGGGGGGGGAGCAAAAGTATAAAGTGCCGAATGTTTGTTCCTTCGCGAAAAAGCTATTTGCTTTTCTTTCTCAGGGCCACATGAATAACTCCGATTGAGAAAATATTATCTTTGATGCTTCAGAAATGTATCGAGTTTTATTGCTTTCTTTCTTTGCCATATTTCTAACTCGCCAGGCTGTGTGTGGTGTAATCAGGGTGGAAAGTTGGAGCTACAAGTATGCAGAGAAGACAGTACAAGATGCTTCGTATGTCCTCAACATGACCGTCGTAGATCAGCAGTCCGCTGCTGCGTGTACCCTGGGTGAATCCTTCGGCTACCAGAAAGCCACCTTGTGGGTGGATCACGGCTGTCGTGCTGACTTAACGTTTGCTACCTCCCAGGTGAGTTTCACCGCACTTGCAACACGGCGTCGCACGTCTCAAAGATTAAGTGCTACGATTACGAGAGTAACAACCACTAAAAAGGCAAAGCTGGTATAAAGACATGTTTGTTAGTATAGGAGCAAGTCCCACCAGAGCCCCTACCAACTACTATTTGTTAGTATAGGAGCACGTCCCACCAGAGCCCCTACCAACTACTCACATCTTCCAGGTAAGATCACTGATTTATGTCTAGAATCAAAATGTAATGTACCGAATATTAAAATTTTATTGTTCCTTCAGACAAATGCTCATTTTCACTTTCACAGCGTTTGCTATATGCTTCCTGGGTGAGAACCTTGACTGAACCGTATCTCTTTTTGAAATGTTTACATCTTTTCAGAAAATGTCCGTTTTGGGGGGTTCTTTTTCTTTTTATCGCCTCGCTCTTTTACTCCTTAGTGAGGCCGACCCGAGTGCCAAGTACTCAGGGTGGAAAGTTGGAACTACAAGTACGCCGAGAAGAAGGTGGCCAGAGCTGCATTGTTCCTTAACATGACCGTTGAAGATCGGCAGTCCGCGGCCAGTTGCGATCTGGATAAATCTTTCGGCTTCTACAATTAGAACTCCACAGTGTGGGTGGATCATGGTTGCCGTGCCGACTTTAATATTTGTTATGTCAAAGGTAAGTGACGCCAGCTAAGCAAACGCATTTTCTTCGAGATGTAAGGAAACCTGCAAAAACCAGGAAAGTATTTTTTCGACATTTAAACACTTTGCTACCAACTGGGTATTCTGGACTTAAGATTTCACAAAATACAATGTATTTGTTTTGTAACCGATGTTTCAGGGAAAAGAACTATAAAATGTATTTTTTAGAAACGTACCAACTGAGAATTCGGTTCAAGTTCCTCCGTGCAGTGTTTTGGCTTGCCCTCCATCCCCAGCCGATTAAAATTCACCAATGAAAGGATCTTTGTATGAAATTTAAAAACAGAACCCATGCCGTAAAACGCCTACTCAAACGATTTTATTTGAGAAGACAGTTTCTCTTTTTTTCCCCTTTCGCTTCAAAGTGACATGACTTTTTTCCTAGTGGCTTGTTGGCATGTGCTTTGGTTCACTCCTTCTTATCAACGTCTCATCATTTTCTCCTTGTTTCTCTCTTCGCTGTCCCTTTTCTCCTTGTGTCTCTCTTTGCTGTCTTGTAGCTTAACCTTCGGCATTTTTATAACCTTATAGTATTGCCAGTGCTGTAAAACTCTTACTTAACCCCAACTGTCAATCCTATCCACTACTAAATGGCAAACTCCATCTACGATCTCCAGGCGCCACCAGCACCGCTACGGTAAACGTGAGCAGCTGGAACAAGTACGCCACCAAGATTCTACCCTCCGCCTCCTGCATCTACTCCATGCAAGTGGCCAAGCAAGTCTGCGGCCCCCTGCACTCTCGGAACCACTTATGGTTTTGTGGCCAATATCATGTGGGTCAGCGATGGCTGCAGAGCTGACTTTAGCGTCAGCTATTATTCCCCTTAAGCTTTCTTAAGCTGTGAATGCTCCTCTGACATATGAATATTCTAATGACAAATGTTGTATTAAAACTATTGGAAACAAATCTTGTGTTTTTATTTTACGTTGGCCGATGTTTCCAAAGGCTTAAGTATTGTGAGTGGGTCGACTTTGACACTTGTTTTATAAGGAAATGACAGTGGATCTTTGGGTGTATGTGGTTTGCGCCTTTCCTTTAGGATATCTCTGTCCTTATCGCCCCTCCTTTTTTGGCTTTGTCGCTCTCTTGTAATCCTTAATTTTGGCTCTTTATGACCTTGTTTTGCAAGCGCAGTTTTTTTTTTTTAAACCTGCTTACTAAAACTTGTAGAATGGTACTTTCATTGAAAACTTTATACAGATATAAAATGCATTTAGATTTCGTAAGGGACATTGATTTGTCGTCCTTTCCCCCTCTTGCCAGACCAAGTGCTGCTGTATTTCAATTGTGCACTTGAATAGGTGAACCCATATATATGAGAGTTATTGTTAAAAAGAGACGGCAGCAGATTCTTTTCCCCTTCCATTTCTCAAAAGTGAAAAGTAAGGCCGGCCTCACATAGGACATGTAGTAAAACGCGTAAGGTGAAACTCGAAACAAGAAACGTGAAACTAGAAACGTCAGGTAATCTCACAGGACTGGCGTGTGGTGAAATACGAAACGAGACGCGCAAATTCAGAAGTAGGCCTATTCAACACTTCAATTGACAAAATGAACTCGTCAGACGACACACTGATCATAGTTCTACTGAGAAAGCTCAGAAAAAAAAGAGCTCAGCTTATGGTTTCGGGCATTTTCTTTTTGAGACATAAAAGAATACACAAGAACCTTTTGTTCTTTGAAGGAAAAAGGGCTGATGGACTCTTTCAATTATTTGAGAATGTCGTATAGCACATGCGACGAACTTGTATCTCTGGTGCTTCCATTTTTACACTCTATTTGGTCCTCAGATCTGATTTTGATGTCTCGATGTGTATGGTCCCATATCATTGGCTTGGCTTGTTCTAACTCTATTACCAGTTTTCTATAATCGTCCATTCTGATAAACCAATGCTTACTTCTTGCTGATACGGCGATCAGTGGAGAGCTGGGGTTGGCAGCCCCAAATT
>NW_004797687.1:32221-33836 GCF_000002075.1 Aplysia californica
AAAAATTATCACTATCATTATTATTATCATTTTCATTATCCTTATCATTATTATTATTATCATTATTATCATGATTGAGAAGATAGTCTCAGTACCACAGAAGTGACATCTCAACAGGAATAAAAAGCTGACAAGGTAGACTACTCCGCACAACCTTATTTCCTTATATCAATACCTCGGTTACCTCCCCTTAGACTGCCCGCCATGAGGGGACAATTGGTTGTCTTAGGCGGACCTCCACAGACGGCACACAGCACACAGCACACAGCACACAGCACACGGCACGCGTGCGAAATCAAATGAAACACAACCATTTAGAGCTGCACACTCCATTGACGGCACGACACAGCCACGACCAAACATTGCGTGCCTTGCTTCGCTGCATTGCTCGTTTTTTGTGTTGTGTGCTGCCAAAATGGATGACTACAAGAAAGAACTTATTGAACTTGAGAGAGACCGACCGCTTCTTTGGGACCCCCAAAACCCGGAGTATCACAACAAAGATCAAAGACGTTCTGTATGAAATTCTTAGGTAGTTGAAGAACAATGTCTCATCTCTACGTCTCATCAAGGAGCTGAAAGTTCGATGAAACTCTCCTCTACTACTCTTCAATAGAAAATGTTCTCTGCACCACATGGTCCTCTTTTTCCTCTTCTTTTTCCGATTATTTAGAATTGCTAACATGATCAGAGTATCTTCATCAGACGAATCCATGGTTGTGATGTGTTGTGTTGTGTTGTGTTGTGTTGTGTTGTGATGTGTTGTGTTATGATGTCATGCTATGGCCTATGGAGGGAGGGGTAGTAGCCTGTGGCACGGCATGTGCCGACAAGTCATGTGCCGCGTGCCGTGTGCCGTCTATGGAGGTCCGCCTTACAGAAACGGGCACACGTCTTGCACTCTGTCTTTATAATAGAGAAAAACCCCCACAGTGTTAGTAAGAGTTTTACGGCACTTGCAACACAATAAGGTCATATATCTGCCGAAGATTAGAGGTGTTACAAGAGAGTAACAAACACAAAAAAGGAGGGGAGATAAGGACGAAAGATGTTTGATACGAAAGAAGGAACAAACCACACCAGAACACCTGCCAACCACCCACTGAAAAAAAAAGCCGAGGATTAATTGTGTAACGAGAGAGTAACATACAAAGACAAGAGAAGGAGGGATAAGGAAGATAGAAGTTTGTAAGGGAAAAAAGGAACAAGCCACACCAACGCCCGCTCATATGACCTTAGGCAGTTGCGAGTGCCGTAAAACACTTACCAAAAAAAAAACTCACCAAAAAATTCACACCAAAGCACCTGTCAAGCACCCATTCACACAGTCCAAAAAAACAGACAATAATTTCCTCACGCCGTAGTTTCCGCTAGTTTTTGGTTTCAGTTTCAATCTGATTGCAGCGGAACTTTTTCTTAGAATTCCAATAATGTGTTGTCTTCATAGGTATCCCTAGAGAGGGAACAACTAGGTCTCCCTATCACCAGTGCACACTGTCACTTGGATTCTTCGGATTAAGGCATCGACAGGCAGATTTTTCCTTCCTGAATAGGTTCTCTCTCTCCCTCTCTCCTCTTTCCTTCTCTCTCTCTCTCTCTCTCTCTCTCTCTCTCT
>NW_004797687.1:34482-35697 GCF_000002075.1 Aplysia californica
GTGTGTGTGTGTGTGTGTGTGTGTGTGTGTGTGTGTGTGTGTGTGTGTGTGAGTGCACGTGAGGTATTCATGAGCCCCTGCACGGAGTGAGCGGTTTATAGCCTGGTACAACGGTAATGATATGCAAGGTGGGAAAGTAATGATATGCATGGCCGCAGTCTGGCTACTTCCTGGTACAGATTTCGTTAGCGAAAATAATAATATTGGTTTTACTTTGGAAAGATTTCGTTAGCGAAAATAACACTGTTTTTACCTTCCTGGGATTTCGTTAGCAAAAAGATCAATATTGTTCTTGCTATCGTGAGATTTTGTTATCCCAAAATAATAATACTGTTTTTACTTTCGATAGATGTTGTTAGCCAAAATAATATCACACTTTTTTATTTTTGTTAAAATTTGAAAGTGAACAAAAAAAAGGAATTATTGTTATCATTTTCATTAGAATTCGACAGCGAAAAAATACTATTGTTTTTTTTACATTGATTAGCATGTGTCGACATAAATATAATATAATCGTACATTCTCTATTCTTCCCTTTGAAAGATTTCTTTCCGGAAAACAACATTATTACTTTCTTTAGTCTTAATTTAGTACAATAATACTAACAATATTGTTTTTATTTTTGTTAGTTTTCCTAAGGGAAATAATGATAGCATTGTTACTTCCAGGTGGTACATTTTCTCTGCAAAATGATAATTGTAATAAATAATAAATGAGTACATCTGTAGGTGTATGAGCGAGGGTATAATGAGTGTATGTGTGGGTGTATGTGTGGGTGTATGTGTGGGTGTATGTGTGGGTGTATGTGTGGGTGTATGTGTGAGTGTATGTGTGAGTGTATGTGTGGGTGTATGTGTGAGTGTAAGTGCAAGAGTATCTGTGAGTATGTGAGTGTATGTGAGAGTGTATGTGTGAGTGTATGTGTGAGTGTATGTGAGAGTGTATGTGTGAGTGTATGTGTTAGTGTGTGTGAGAGTGTAAGTGTGAGTGTGTGTGTGCGTGTATGGGTTTCATTAAGGAAATAACAATGATGATAATATCATAGTTAGCAGGTTCGCTTTCGAAAGCTGGCCAAGGAAGATTGGTGTTCGTCTTAGTAGAGTGGGCGTGGTCAGTGGGTGGTCAAACGACCAGGGTGTATTTATAGTCGTCATTTCTTTATCCTCACACTGAGCCAATGTAATCGGATTCTCTCTCTCTCTCTCTCTCTCTCTC
>NW_004797687.1:36913-38001 GCF_000002075.1 Aplysia californica
TTCTCTCTCTCTCTCTCTCTCTCTCTCTCTCTCTCTCTCTCTCTCTCTCTCTCTCTCTCTCTCTCTCTCTCTCTCTCTCTCTCTCTGATCTACCAAGAACCAGACAACCTGTCCAATTATCTATTCCCCAAGTACTCTTCCCTGTTTGCCAAGATGCATGAGATCAAATCAAAGGTGACCCATTTACGCTTACAGAATTTACACATTGATTAAATTTCTAATCCATTTTCTCCTTTAACTTGAAATTGATCTTCACTATCGGAACTAATAAAGTAGATCTATGTGCTTGTTTTAGTTTGTTTTAGTTTTAGTAAGTGTTTTACGGCACTTGCAACACAATAAGGTCATATAAGTGCCCAAGATTAGAGGTGTTACAAGAGAGTATAAAAACACAAAAAAGAAGGATCAGAGATAAAGACGATAGATTTTTGATAGGAAAGAAGGAGCAAACCACACCAGAGCATCCGCCAACCACCCACGCTTGTTTTACAGTATTAGTGTATTCTACAGTTTTCCGATATTACTGTATTTTGTTGTTTTACAATATTACAATAATTTGTTGTTTTACAATATTACAATAATTTGTTGTTTTACAATATTACAATATTTTGTTGTTTTCCAGTATTACAATATTTTGTTGTTTTCCAGTATTACAATATTTTGTTGTTTTCCAGTATTACTGTATTTTTTTGGTGTTTTCCAGCATTACTGTATTCTACAGTTTTACAATATTACTGTATTTTATTGTTTTAGATGTATTTTCTTGTTTTCCAGTATTACTGTATTCTGCAGTTTTCCAGTCCTACTGTATTCTGCGGTTTTCCAGTCTTACGGTAAACCCTGAGGTCGGAGCCTGTGTTAGTCGGTCGGAATATTCCAATATGTGAGGCAGCGTGGTGGAATCAGGCTCTCGTCAAAATAATCAAAGTGAAGAAACTTGCATTTTTCCGCAGGTTTGTGAATTTTTATCAAATTTTTGTTTTTTGGCTCAACACCTTTCATGCCCATTAAAGAACTTATTTCTGTGTGGATTTTTCTGAAAAACGTTGATTAAAGGCACAAAAATGTAAAATTTCAGTTACCACGGA
>NW_004797687.1:40628-41719 GCF_000002075.1 Aplysia californica
TGTGTGTGTGTGTGTATGTGTGTGTGTGTGTAAGAAGCCACAGAAAGGGGTCACGGGGGAGGGGTGGGCTACAACAGTCACTTATCTCCTTCACAACGGACGGTCGTTTTAGACAGGTTGGACGTCACAACGGACGGACGTTTTAGACAGGTTGGGCGTCACAACGGACGGTCGTTTTAGACAGGTTGGACTCCACATATTCCCCAAACCGTCTTTTGGTGTTTTTTTTTGGGGGGGGGGGTTTGGTAAGCGTTTTACGGCACTCGCAACTGCATAAGGACATGTGAGCGCGCGGGACACATTAAACATTGTCAGATGGAAGAAATTTTTGAATTTTGCCCGGATGACGGCCGATGCCTACTCTTTTATTTTGGACCACCAAGGGATCTTTAACGTGCACAACTTGCGCACGGGACCTCCGAGATTTTTTGTTCTTGATCTAAGAGGCTAGGTGTAGATCTTTCCTACCAGAAGATCAGGGGTGTGGCTGAAAGATAGCAGTAACAAGGGGCCAAGGAGTAGCAGTAGAAAGGCTGCAGAAAGAGTCAGGAGCCCAGAGAAGGGGGCAAAGGAGGTGAGGGGGTGGGGGCAGAAGGTAGAGACGAAAGCAGACGACAGAGCATGGTTTAAGAGAAAGAAAGGAGGTGAAAGGAGACAATTTTACATAAGGATAATATTTTCCGTCGCTACCCGGATTCGAACCCGGGACCTTTGAATGAGAGGCCAACGCCTTAATCTCTAGGCCACGAGAGCCCATCCGTCTTTCTCCAAGCTCTGTTTGTTACAGTAAATGTTTTACGGCGCTTGCAACACAATAAGGTCATATAAGTGCCGAAGATTAGAGGTGTTGCAAGAGAGTAACAAACACAAAAAAGAAGGAGAGATAAGGACGTTAGATGTTTGATAGGAAAGAAGAAGCAAACAACTCCAGAACACCCGCCAACCTCCCAGCCTAGCTCTGTGGGCAGCGTAGATGATCGGACTTGGCCGGGCTCGGGGCCAGCACTTGAGCAGTTCTGAGGGCCTTGAGAGGAGGGGCTTGATGACATCTCTGCCAATCAGCGAGCGAGATGGAAAGGTGGGGGGGGGGA
>NW_004797687.1:54000-67332 GCF_000002075.1 Aplysia californica
CTCTTTCTGTCTCTCTCTCCCTTTGTCTCTTTCTTTCCCACACTCTCCCCGGGGTTCTTGTGGTCTAGAAGTTAAGGTGTTCTCGCCTCATTCAATAGGTTCGAAACCTGACAGCGACAGATTTTTCCCCCTCTAAAATGTTATCTTTTCAAACCCTTTCCTGCTCTGTACCCACGCTCTTGTCTCTTTCCTGACTCTATCTGCAGCCTTTGTACTGCTGCTCCATGGCTACTTCTTACTGCTGTCTTTCAGCCACACCCCTAATCTTAGGGTAGTTAACAACTAACACCTAGCCTTCACGGATAATTTACAATACAACACAACAGTAACTTAAAAAGAAAAAAAACCCTTTAAACTCTGACCAAAAGAAAATCTCTCTAAATATTCTCTTAAATTCTTGGCAAAGCATAATTTCAGGTCTTGGGGTCTTGATTTTCAAATGCCCTTTCACCCACTGTTTTAAGTTTTAATAGATGGCAAAACTGCTAGTCGGAATAGATCAGATGAATGATGGCGCATTATCATCCAGGCATTTGTGACAGAGAGTGGCCATCTTGTAGATGATTCTTTTCTCAACAGGAAGCAAGTGCAGTGTCCGTAAAACAAGTGTAGCAGAGCCTCGCTTTCTTTACTTTAAAACTAAAAGTGCAGCATTGTTTCGGACAATTTGACGTCATTTCACTTTTGTCAGTGTGATATTCCTGATAACAAGGATTTACAATAATCAAGTCTTAATAAAACTGCGCTAGTTATTAGTAAAGCAGTATACTTAGTATTGATTGGATTACGTATTTTACTATTTTTATTATTTCTAAACACATGTTACCATGTAGCGGATCAGATGGTTTACTTTTGCCGACATTGACTAACTGGAATCAAAATACACTTGTAGATGCAAAGATTCTTATCTTTATTTTTAAAAAAGGCATTTTCCGCATCACCAATTGTCATGTGAACGTGGTCAGCCTCAGTAACAGACTTTGCACTTTTGTTTTATCATCATTCACCATCATTTTGTTTATGTTCTTCTACAACCCAGAGATCTCTCACAAACATTGCCTATGGTAAACAAAGTAGACTCTCTCTCTCTCTCTCTCTCTCTCTCTCTCTCTTTCCTCTCTCTCCCTTCTACTTCGACATAACAAATACGATGTCTTAATCTTTTACCACATCACTTGTAATAGTAACAAAATATAGACAAATATTCTACTATTGTGGACCCGAACATAATGTATGCATTTTCCCTTAGAACCCACAGATTTATGAGTTGTTCCAAAATTGTTCTTAGGCTAGGCTACTGCGACTGCGACCCTAGATCGAATGTCAGGACGTGTAGCAGCCTGAACGAGCTTTTTACTAAGGCATTTTAAAATGGGCCTTCGCCTTTTATACATTACGACTGTCATTGGGAGCGGTCGTTAAAATCGAAATTTTGCTTGTTAAATAAACTTTCTGTATCGAAATCGTTGTTGAAATTATAATATTATAATCGGCTTTTTCCCCATAAAACCAATCTGTTTTCCTGGGAGCGTTACACTCGTTATGATGATAATGAATTAAATAATAATGCATGTATGACATTTTTTCCATTCTTCCAAACATGTGGCTAATCCAAGGTTTCCCTTGTTCTTCTCTTCTCTTCCACAGATCACCCGAGACGTCCCTGACGAGAAGAAGCTGACGGAATGGCGGAGCAACGGACCACACCTTCCCCGGTGGGAGCGGAGGAGACCCAGGTGGAGATTGGAAGTGTTAGGTTAGTACCCCAGAGGAGGAGGTTTGTAGATGGGGAGGAGTCGCGTAGGAAGAGGAGGAGAGTGAGTGGAGAGTGGCGAGGTGAGGCGGGGTTAGGTGAGGGAGAGGAGGTGATAGTGGTGAGCGATGATGAGGAAGAGGTGGGTGAGGGAGACGAGGTGATAGTGGTGAGTGATGATGAGGAGGTTGGTGAAGGAGAAGAGGTGGTAGTGGTGAGTGACGGAGAGGAGGTGAGTGAGGCTGAGAAGGTGGTAAGTAAGACGGAGAAGGTGTTTAAGGTAGGGGGAAAGGAGGTAGTGGTGACGATAGAGATGGGTAAGTTTGCGGAGGGGGAGGAGGTGAAGGTAGGTAAGAGAGAGGTGGTAGTGGACGTAGAGCTTGTTAAAGGAGCGGGAAAGGTGGTGTTAGATCTTGAGGTAGAAGTGGAGAAGGGGACAGCGGGACGGAGGCCGGAGGTGGAGGTGTTGGAGGTTGAGGTGCTTAAGGGAGAGGAGGTGGAGGTGGAGATGCTTTAGGCTTTTAATGGCTAGGAGGAGATGGTTAAGGGAGAGAAGGTAGTTTGAGGTGGGTTTAGGGCTAGGAGGTGGTAGACATGGGTTAAGGTTAAGAGCTAGGAGGAGGTGGATATGGGTTAAGGTTAGGGGCTAGGAGAAGAAAGAGGTGGGTTAAGGTTAAGGGATAGGTGGAGATAGATATGGGTTACGGTTAAGGGCTAGGAAGAGGTGGATATCTTTTGGGTTAAGGTTAAGGGTTAGGAGGAGGTGGTTATGGGTTAAGGTTAAGGAATAGAAGGAAGTGGGGGTTTGTTAAAGGCTAGGAAGAGATTTAGATGGGTGAGGAAGAGTTGATGGTGAGCGAGGGAAAGGAGATATCTACCTATCTATCTATCTATCTATCTATCTATCTATCTATCTATCTATCTATCTATCTATGCCTCCCCCCCCCCTTATATTTCCTTCCCTCTCCCCGCTCTTCCTTCTCTTTCTTTGCTCCTATTTCCACTTTTCCCTCTCTCGTCTACTCCATCACTCTGTGTGCGTGTGTGTGTCTGTGTGTGTCAGTGTTTTTGAGTGTATGCGTGTGTGTGTCCGTGTGTGTTTTTGGTTTCGTACATGTACATTATATTCATTATATTTATTATTAATCTATATAACAAACTAACTACCTTAAGAAGTACGTCATAACAACTCACACAACTCACTGTATATCATTAGAACTACTCGTAGATAAGACGCCCTAAAACCGGAATGTCGAGTTAGGAAGTGCGCCAGTCTCAGTAGAATGTCATTTCTGATTAATTTATCAGATGTCTATCAAATGCACTAACACTAACCCTTCATTTTTATTACTTATATAGAAGGCCGGTCAAACCATACTTTCATGTCAGTAATGTTAGGAAAATAAAGACAGGATTGTTTCCATTAACCGGGATTTTTAAAAATGATGTTAGTAGTCTGTTTGTGTGCGGGGGAGGGGGGGGGGGGTGGATGGATAGACAGACATGCTTCAGCAGAGTTGAAGGATTGAGGTAGGGTTGATTTGTTAACTTGAATTTTTTTTCTGAATGGGCTAGATTAGTTTTTAATTGCTTGATTTGTTTTTGTATTTGACGTCTTGTCGGGTCAAGGGTCAAAGAGGAAACTGAACCTTGACCCGATAGAGAATGTTTGTTTCATTACCAGTGAAACGACAACTTTTTTTTCGGGAGGTCTGGGCGAAGGATAATTTCTATTTCATTATTTTTTTGATCTGTTATTGATTCCCTTAATAAGTTTTTCTGTAATTTAAAAAGTTATTATAAGTGTCATTTTACACCTGGGTCGTTTCGGTACTTTGTGCTATCCATTAAATTTTATATTTCTTTCTTCTTTGTTTTTTTTTTAGTTATGACTATTTTCTTAATGAGCGGTATCTGGGGAGGGAGGTGACCCTTACTAACTTATGTTCAGGTGATTGCCAATCTTGGCTAGCCAGAGAGTACTTTTGTCTGGAGATGTCAGGGAAATGTTTCTCTAGGGATGATATGACGGGACAGAGTCCAGAGGGGAACTGGTCTCTGGCTCTTCATACTGTTATGTTCTCTATTTGCTTAAGTTTCCCCTCTGTCTTATGTCTTCTATTTCACCTTTATGTGATTTATAGTTACTTGACTGGCCTTAGATAATGTGTGTTCCTTTCTGTTTGGTCTGTCCTCCTAGAGTAGAATAACACTTCTAACAAACGTCACCGTTAGACGAGACTGAGCGCACACACGTAGGATATTTTTTACTTTGGTGACGACTAAATTAAATTTGGTTGCTCCATTAGGGAGTGGGAATGTGGGAAAATGCCCGCCTCGTGACTCATTTGGAGCAGAGGATGTTAGGATTAAAAAATAAAATTATTCAAATTAACTGACTAACCTTAACAGTCGACTCAACTTGCGTTGAACTCGTTTGAGTTGATCTTCGATTGATGTATTTCTCGTGTCTTGATCTTTTTCTCTGGTTTCTGATGAGTTGATTTTTCTTTCACTCCCTCTATGACATCAACTCATCTGTAGTGTATGTTCGTTCAGATTTATGTATAAAAAGTCTTTCCTACTTTTGCTTTTTTAAAAATAACAACATACTAACTCAACTTTCGTTTTTTGTTCACTTTTATACAATTATGGCGTCGAGCAGTTCGAAGAAACGGGCATGGGACATTATTTTAGGAAAAAAAAATTTTTATTGAACATTTTTTTTTGTCTCCCAAAGTCCAACCCCTCGGTCCTCGTCCTGGGAGATGGAAACATAACAAAGTAGAGGGTTTCTGGGTTCGGGTGAGGTACGGTGTGACGTCATGTCACATGGGCGTTACGCTAGCCGTGAAGGCTGACCTTGGTAACCTTGACATGTTGCTGGCTAATGGGGCTCTGGTGAAGCTGTGGCAGGCAGAGAAACCTCACAGTGGATAAAACAGTTAACTGTTGTTTATAAACACTCGGAAAAGTTGCAGGCTAACGGGGCTCTGGTGAAACTGACAGGCCTAGCAAGTCGGCAGCGGATTATTTATTGCTAAAAACACAAAAAGAAGAAGAATCACCTATCAATGCCAAACATGGACCACGAACAAGACATTAAAGCAAAGAATTACAACATGTGAAATGCGATGTCTTAGAAAAACAGTCAACAAGACCAGGCGAGACAAAATTAGAAACTCTGTAATCCGAGAAATAGTGGGCTCAAATGATGTCATGCATCACATCCAACACCAAAGAATCAAATGATTCGGACATCTTCTACGATTACCAACACACCATCCAGCACAACGTGCCTACATCCAAAAATTCGATGGCAGCAAGGCTAGAGGGCGACCGAGAAAGACCTGGATAGATGGAGTCAGGGAAACATTAACCACCCACGGCATCCCCCAGACCCGAGCTCTCCGGCTGGCGACAGAGAGACGTCTCTTTCTTCCCGCGACACCCAAAAGGATATAAGCGTCGGATAAAAGTAAAAGTAAAGTAAAGTTTATAATATAGCATTTAAAAAAATGCATGTACTGATTTCAATAGAGCTATTTTGCAAACAGACCATCATGTAAAAGTTGCAAATACAACAAAGAGGTACATACATTATACAGGGCCTACTATTATAATATATAGAGAGAGAGAGCAGGCGCGGTTCGTCCATAGAGCACGGTCGTGCAGTGCCGCCAAAAATGTTTTAATGTTCTATGACGTAAAGCACCCACAATAATAAAATAAAAGACGCCAGAAACAAACACTAGCCAAATAGTAGATCAAAACAAGGCCCTCGATGGCGCTGTAACTGCCATATCTATTATATAGCGCCGTAAAACATCTACTATGCCATGCCTAAGTTCATGCGCTGTATCTAAACATAACAGGATAGTCAACAGTGGAAACCTGACATATAAATCGCTCTTTGGGGTAACCCAAGCGATGACGACACTTTTAGAGAGTTTGACGGTACATTAATATATTAATAAGACGGCACATCTGAACTGTGCTCCTGTCGAATAGCGCCGAAACATAGCCCACAGTAGGCAATCTAAAAATAAACACCATAGACTGTGCACTATTCCTTGCCAAAATTATGTGGGGCCCCTGAGCAATCCAGCGGAGTGCTCAAGTGAATTGTGAATTTTTCATTGTCTTGTCGCTATTTTAAGTGACTCTGTGACCGTGAACCTGAGGGAGGTGAACGTGACATACTTAAGTCGCCGTCCTATCAGTTGTGCTTTTGAACGGTTTTGTAGTGGAATGGTGAAAGGTATTACATGTACTTGAGTGTTCAGTTCTAATGCAGGATGAATGAAATTGACGTTTTGCTAACAAATAAATTTAGAAGTCTAAGCCACAAGTAAAAAGAATGAAAATAAAAGCACAAGGTCTTCCTTCACCAACCCAAAGATCCTAAAATTATACACCATCCCATTTACTCTGCCCTTGATTATCTTCAGCCAAAGATAGCTTAATTGTGCACGCCCACTTTTTAGACCCACGAGCCGCTCCTGAGAGAGAGATCTGTACCCTAACCTCCACATGCGAAGATGAAAAAGTTGAAGAATATGCAGTGGAAACCTGATATAACAGGGATGGTGGGAGTAGAGAAAATGTCCTGTTATATCTGATCCCTGTTAAATCAGAAATGCAAGGAAAGTGAGCATTTGTGGACTAATTCAGCGGTACTTATTCATGGGTAGTTTCTTTTGACACAAGTTCCCTCAGACAGGGGTTTTGGCACCAACTTTCTCCATTGTCTCACATCAGAAGAGTTTGGTCCACAGCATCTGCATCGAGTAGTCTCATCTTCTTTCGATCCAGAGAACTTTCCATTGGAGTATGCTGCCACTATCTTCTCTCTATCCTTGATAATGGTGTGAATCGACCCTTGTGGAATGTCGAACTGAAGACAAATCTCTGCCAGTGGAGCTTGCTTTTTGTCAACAGCCTAGATTATTTCGTATTTTTTGTCAATTGAAAGGCATTTTCTCGTGCGCTTGACATCGTTTCTGACACATTACGCGCGTGTGTTGCTAAGTTTCTGACTAGATCGCGTCACACGCTGCGTGTGCTTGCAGTGGTATGGTTTGCGTGGGCTTGCTCCATCACTGCGTTACTCTCTCTCTCTCTCTCTCTCTCTCTCTCTCTCTCTCTCTCTCTCTCTCTCTCTCTCTCTCTCTCTTTCTCTCTCTCTTTCTCTCTCTCTTACTTTTTACACATTGTAACGAGCCTTTGTCCCTGCTATAACCGGTTGGGCTGCGATGAGGCTTGTTATTGCCGATAACTTTTAATAGAGACAAAGAGTAGGAAAAAACGGGGTTTAAAAAAATCCCTTTTATTACCGGATCCCTGTTATTACCGGGCCTGTTATATATGGTTTCCACTGTATTATGAAGAAATATATTAGGCCCTGAAAAAAGTTGTCGTTGTTTTCAAATCCCTTTAACTGCGAGCATTTCATTCTTTGCAGCGCAATGCCTTCCTAAAAAAAACAACACATGTCCTTGTCATCTGGTTAACGCTAGAGTAGAGCAGGCTTTGTAAGTCTGTAGATATGTGTAGAAGCCTGCTTCGAAGAACTGCCAGGTTGGGCAGTGACGGAGATGATGTTCAACGGTCTCCTCTTGGTAGTAACAACATTGTCTACAATGGGGTTCCCACATGGGGTTCCCACATGGGGTTAATTATGTTTATTATGTGCTTGTTGGTGTCTGAAAGAAGTTGGTGTCTGAAAGAAGTTAAATCGAATGAAGTACTCGTCATAATCGAAGACCTGAATTCTGAATATTATGATAGGAAAGGGACAATACGAAGACATCACTGGCAATAGGAAAACGAAGCGAAAGAGGTGAAAAGTCTCTATACTTTTGTGAGGAGAAAAATCTAATAATAGTTAACACCTTCTTTCATCCTGTACTTATTTATTATGGAAACATTATTTATCAAATGAGTGTTTTGTGTGATGTGATGTGGGCCAATGGCATTGAACACCGAATAAACTCACTTACTTACCTTCTTTCATCAATCAGCAAGAAGTCTGCCTGGAAAAGTTCTGGAGATGTCGACAGACACCAGCTGGATTAATAGGCCTACATCATGATAAGAAAAAGATTCAGAAACAACACTAAGCAATATGGCTACCCATATTATATAATAGATCTAAAACATACCTAGGAGCCGCTGAAGCAATTTCTTATCACACCACCCTCTTTGCAAGTTATCTTAAAGCTGAAGAATTTGAAGAAAAAGTCCGATACGAAAGCAAGCATGATGCATATTATCTGGGGGAAATTGAAAATAGAAGAAAGAATGGGGTAGGTACCAAGTGGAAGTTAAAAACAGCTTCTATAGATCTACGAATTATTCAGAAACGAAACAATTGAACAACACAGAAGAGAAAGTTTCAACGAAAAGATAGACTTTTAATGAAAAAACTTTCAGCGACAGCATCATTATGATGATCATATGTGGAGTAGTAAAATCGCCAATAAAAGAGAGAACAATCAAACAGTTTTTTTAAAACATGGGTCACTGAGGAAATCTTAGATTTAGATTTAAATCCTAATGACGGAAAGAAAGCGAGCCCAAAATTATACCCAAATAAAAAGACAGACAGAAAAAGACAGACAGATTAAAGTGTTACTGAATAATTTGAAATACACACAGGAAATAGGTCTAACAACTTTGGAAGGTTTCACTACAATATAATATTGAATATTATTTTAATTTGTCTGAAGAATTGGTCTGAAGAAAGCACAACAAAAGATTGACAAGAGATGTTGAAGACATGGATAGCAAAATCATATATAATAGTATGATCTAAGACAAAAATAAAGCCCTGGGAAGATGGGAAGAATTATTTGAAGATAAAAGACCACTGATACATGTAGGCCTACCACACCCAAGCACCATCTATGGTCTCAACATTTTAAAATCAGAGGTAAAGAGCTAACATAACAATTATAAACACCCCGGAAGGAACAGACCTTCTAAGTGAAGGTGGCTGATAAATACAGAAATGCTGATGTATAGAACAAGTTGGCATTGGTACCATGACAGAACTTTTGAATGAAATGTGTGGCTCACAACACACACCGGAAGAACTACCCCAATCGGAATAAATATCGCCCATCGCCCATCGCCCCCCCCCCCCAAAAAAAAAGCAACAAGTTAAATTGACTTTAGGACCATCAGTCTTACTCTCTAAAGGAGTACGCAGAGTGGGCGCTGCTTGGAAGCCACTTCCACTTGATCGCTCCTTGCTGGCAACATTCTGCAGCGACCAAAATTAAGACAATAAAATACGTTGTGACAGACGGAGTGGGCGCCCCTTGAGGGCCACTTTCTACGCCCAACACAGAGGCCACCCTGAGGTACCAAAAATCTTGCAGTGCGGGTTGGCGCTGCAATAAATTCCTCGTTCCTTTCAGTTTCATGTCCCTAAACGACACAGTCTCAACATCCCTTGTTCGAAACTAGTTCCAACTAGGTGCATGGACTACTTGTACTAGTACTAGGCACCATATATTCATTATACGCATTTACGTGATTATGGCCTTTTAATGTGGAGCCATTCCAATCACATTTCATCGAAGAAGTCACCAAATTTGGGTGCAACAGCATTGGCGATGGAACCTGAGATGTTGGTTTTCAGCAGTGGCCCAGGTTTCTAATTTGTCGTTTGGTAGAAGATAAAAAGGGTTTAATTGATAAGAGGATGGGGATTTCACAAAGCCAAGGCCCGCCAAATGGACCAATTCGGAAGCTGAAGTTGAAGTGCTCTTCATCGTACAAATTTGGTCACTATTCAAAGCAATTCCAAAATACAATGGCAAGCCTACTATGGCAAAATTCTTCGTCACGGTGTCCTGTCCTACATGGCACGAATGATGTAAAGTAATATGAGTAATGTCTAAAAGACAACGCCCGACCTCAAACTCTTTCCAAACTCCTCAAATATAGTAGGCCTATGTATGGACCGTTCACAAGTGACGTCAGCTCAGAGGAGTCACGGAGGGGGTCAGGGAAGAGTTTTAAAAAGTTTACAGGGCGTGGGGGGTGGAGGGCTTTAAAGTTGACGTCAACCAAGACGCTCTAAAAGGTGGGGGAAAACAGAAGTGGAAAGAAAAGAAAGGAAGAAAAAGTATTGTATTGTATTGTAGACCACTTTTTCTTGGTCTTAAATTTACTTATACTTATACTCATAAATATACATTGGACCATATCATTTTTGGGGGGCATAAAAACAAAAATTAACAGTTATCTCCCCGTAGCACAGACTGCTAGAAGCTAGATTAGAACTGGTTCTATCTAAATGTATTATATTATGGTTGATGTAAACTAGGTTTAGGGGGGGGGGGGGGGGTCCCTGGGATTGATCACAGAAGATGGCACGGTGAAAGGGGGTGGGCATTTTTGGTCAAATTCTAGTTGACGTCTTTTGTAAACGATTGATAAATAAATGTTCTGGGCCGGTCTGCAAGATCTACAGGCTTTAGCCTAACGGAACATCTCTGTAAGTTTGTAAGATAACCTCGACAGGAGTATTCGAAACAGGCCGTACCCCTTGCAAACTTGCCAGGAATTTAAGACTCCACTTCACAATCACAAGGATTGACAGGGGATTCCTTGGGCAACCATAAGGACATTACATTTGTAATTCAGTCAATAAACATACGGTTTGTAGCAGCAGTCAAGCTCGAAGAGGCCACGCGCAATACTGAGCACATTTTTAAATTTTGTAACGGTTTTTAAGCATAAAATTATCTCCCTTGAATAGAGAAAGACATTGGGCCAAGTTTGTTATGCCCCATTAGTAGAAAATGAATGAAGATCATGGGTACCGGTACCAAATTCCGCTTGGCTATGTGGATTAGCAATTGAGTTTATTGATATTGTACTTTGTCGTTGAAGGCGGATGCACACACACACACACACACACACACACACACACACACACACACACACACACACACACACACACACACACACACACAACCCCCTCCTCCACCGTATCGTCGGTTTCTTAGCCAATATAATAAATGCATCCATTGAAATACATGCAATACATTATATTCAATGCATCCATTGAAATAGGCCTACATGCAATACATTATACTCCTTCTTCGTACACCTTGCTCCTGGACAAGATAACAAGAGTGCTAACAAAGGCCTACGTAGTGGACCGGTAGTGTCTTCCACTCCGTCTCCTCAAGGCCTCATGCTCGCATCAGCCCTTGCTCACCCCTCTCGGGACCTTCAAGTCCAAGCGGCTTCCAAGCAGCGTCCACTCTGCGTGCACCTTTAATGCCACACATGTCATGAACATGTTTTTAAAATGTCAATAACGTTGAGAATCATGGAGAAGATTGTCAAAGAAATGGGAGTTGAACAGTTCAGCTTCAGGTCTGAAAGTGGCACCGGAGAAAGAGTCTTCTGCAGAAACACATTGTGTGCATGTAGCACAGAACAATACACATGTAGTCAAGTCCAAAAAGACCCCCTTGCTTGCTTCACTGATTACTCCAAATGAAATGAAACAGTATGTTGGGTTTTTTTGTGCTTTTCCTGAATACCTTGTATTTTGACATAGGATTTTACGATAATGATGACGACAAAGTGGGAGAGACTATCTTTGCCGACCCCGAGGGGCAACTTAACCGATGGAGAGAACACTTTGATCAACTCTTAAACAGACCACCTCCAGAAGACCAACCAGACATTCTTCCAACCAGAAATGACCTCCCAGTGTATAGTTACGGAACCCCCTTCAAAAGTGGAAATTGCATCAGCTATAACTATAACAACATCACTGAAGTCCTCAAGGCAACTGGTCCAGACCATATACCACCAAAAGCCTTTAAGGCGGATAAAGAGATACATCAGTTAATGTTCTCTACATTCTATTCGAAAAAGTTTGACAAAGAAGGGAGAACTCGGCAATTGTAACAACTACAGAGGCATCGCCCGGCCCCGCGGAAAATTGCATTTATGAAATAGAAAAAGTTTTTAAAATTGCGAGGTAAACCGCCTAAAAATTGCAAAAAATTGCAACATTCCCATTCCAGGCGCATTAATACGGGCTTAACATTTTTAGTTTAAAAACATGACAATTTTGAGTACCGGTAGCATAAAAGCAGCTCAGCCTTTTAAAAAATCATGACAAACAATACAAATTCATCAAATGTTATTAACAACATTTACTAGTAACAACACACGAGTACGTTAACAATAAAGTTATCGACCAAATATAATAATAATATGATAAAGCGTGACACAAAATAAAATAACCCTCGGTTTTCGTAATAACTTTTAAATGAAGCCATAAAATTTGACCAAATTTAGTAACATACCGGGTAGCCTACTTGGTTCATGCAAAAATCTAGAAGTGTAGGAGGTTTAGTCTACAAAAAAAACAAAAATATTGACGAGGGATTTTCGAAACAACCTCTAAATATACAAAATAAGCTTATGCTCCAATTAAATCAGATCCTGTTCTATTTTTCTCTTGAAACCTTCGATACACCAGTAATCTGTATTTAGCTATCTATTTCAGATATTTCTGTTTTAAAACCGGCATGGTATTGTTTTAACACTAAGTCAAATCGTAAAATACAGCAAATTTGTTCCCCATTTATAAACAATAGTAATACATGTACTAATGTAGATCTAGATCATTTCGATAGCACCCACTCCCGTGTGAACGCAGCTTAAGGCTTTCTTTTTTAAATTTCAACAAGTGACAGCACAGGACAAATAATAATTGGTTAATTTTCATTCCGGTGGGTTACCGTGTACGTAGATACTGAGACTTGATGCTCGGTTACCGTGTATGTAGCACGGCGTCACTTTTCGCCCGATACTGTTACTTTTAATGCTCGTGACTCAGCAGTAGAGCTGGGCGAAGGATCGATTCCGAAACCGATTCCCACGATTAATGCTACGTAAGAAAAATTCCGACTCATTTTTACGTAAACCAACGGTTAGCAGTTACTTTGATCATAAAAATTATCTTCTATTTTTTAAATTAATTTTTTTTTTTAAGTTCATGCTTCGTAGTGTTCCGAAAGCAATGTTGCCATCATAAACCCTGAAGATGTTCGGAGCCAACCACCAGGTAACCACCCGAAGAAATCACATCATTTGAAAGAAAGTAATTGTGTTCGGAGTCGATTCCTACGATTCCTATTCTTTCAATAACCGGGAACCTAACCGCCCAGCACTACTCAGCAGCCCGCCGGATCTCCCCGGCTCGGGGTCACGGGGTTAATGAGCACTGAAGCTACTTTGCCGGTGTCGGTCAGGAAGTTCGCATTTTTGACTATGTTTAAAACGATATAACTTCTTCCCCATCCCACATGGCAAACCATTACGCGGATGTACTAAAAGCTCAATGTCTTGAGATTTATTCTGCGTTAGAATTGTTAGTTTCAGTGCCTTAGTTTTTGTTCTAGACAAGTGTTTGTAGAGTACCCAATTTGTCCTATTTTAGTTACAAACTTATGAATAAATCATCATCATCAATGCCTTTCACCCCTGGCAGGGTATAGGCCACATACAAGCTCCTTCTATTTATCTCTGTCCTG
>NW_004797687.1:69401-77611 GCF_000002075.1 Aplysia californica
TACCTGGTTCGCCATTTAGTCGCCTCGTACGACACGCTAGCACCACGTCAGTCCTATTCTTCCCAATGCCGAGACTGCACGGCCTATGAATAAATGATTGTTAATTTATTTTTATAAGGCTCGACAGATTTCTCCAAAATCTGTGTTAAACTTAAACTGACTACGAATATCATGTCTTTTACCATGAGAAAGCTTAAATCTGCGCCAGTAGTAATAGTCAAGTTATAAGTGAAGAAAGATGCACATCTGCATTTTTTAACTAAAGACGATCAGCGTTAGCTCTTATTTTACTATTAAACCAGAGAAAGTTACTCTGCGTTTGTTCATGAATCATGCTATGTCTGTGGCAGCCTGCATACAACTAAAAAGATATAATATAAGCGATTTAAAAAACCCACAAAACCGTGTAAATGCATGGGTAGAGATAAACTTCTAGTATGGAATAGAATAGATCTAATGACAGCTAAAACATTCATTCTTAGTTTTTGTGTAGGAAATATGCGCGGACACAATTATGATTGTAAAGAAATCAGTCACATTGTCAGTTATTTCAAATGATCATAGAAACGTAAAAAAAAAGCTGGAAAAGTCTGGTGCTGATTCAGTGTCCCTGGAAAGCTAGAAATTATTCTTATAACCCAATTACGAGAAGTCATCCCTATTATTCAGTCAGCTTACAAAACCTAGACTTAGCGTTTTAAGAAAAGTAAGGAATTTCTGGAGTGTAGCAGATACTGTTACGTTGAAGATATATTCCAGCACTAAAATCGATTTGTACTTTTCATAGAGAAACTTCATGGTAACTTTTATAAACTTTCGAGAAAATATGTGAATATTCACGATTATATTAAACAAATAAAGTTGTATTTGGAGGAATTACATCATAGCGAATTGTGTGCCCGATTGATAAAATTGCAAAATTACAGCCTTCTATTATATGCGCAGATATCATCTTTTCTGAGTATCTGCACCAATGTTAATGTTATGTCGTTCATGTTCCAAAAGTTCGACAGATTTTGACAATGCATTTTTTTTCTTTTGATTTTTTTTCATTCACGCTAGTCCAAAAAAAATTACAATTTAGCATTGCCGACTCCACCTCGTCTAACGAAATAACCAGAGAAGTTACAACGTCCGTTCTTTTTTGAGTCTTGGGACTGCTTGGGGGCAACTTCCACTCGTCCACTCGGGCACTCCTTGCTGGCACCATTTTGCAGCGACCAACAAAAATCACGTTGTGACAGACAGAGTGGACGCCCCTTGCCGGCCACTCCACCGTACTCCACGCACCATAGAGGCCATACAGAGGCCCAAAAAATCTTGCAGTTTGTTGGCGTAACACTACACTCAATTTCTCGTCCCTTTCAGTTTCAGTTTCACGCCTCAATACGACAGCTGACCACACACAACAAAGAAAGCACAAACACCAAAACTTTTAAAGCAGAATGCAAAAATCTAATCGATAAATACCCCGGTGCGGAGCTCATCTTCACGGATGGCTCCAAAAAAGACAATGAAGTGGGCGCCGCAGCCCTATCTCCCAACAGTACACACCAGAGGAGACTCCATCCTGAAACCTCCATTTTCTCTGCGGAGGCCACTGCCATTGACATGGCACTGGACTCCGTAGAAAATTCTCCTAACAAATTATTCCTTATCCTTTCTGACTCTCTGTCTTGAATCACCTCACTCACAAACTACACACTCTTACACCCAAAAATAGTTAAGCTACAACAGAAAATTAATTCATACATTCTCAGAAACAGGAAAAAACATCATGTTCGCATGGATACATAGCCATGTGGGCATCCGAGGAAACGAGCAGGTAGACGACCTGGTGATGAAAGTATTTAAAGTCTCATCCCTTCGGTTGGGATCAACGACAAACACCGCAAGTTACCGTAACAACATTCGCGACATGTTTTGCACTTTTTCAACACGAAGTTTCACGATTTTCATGTTTTGTGTACAGAAAAATTGAAAACAGAACATATCAGTATCAGTAATTTGTTGTGTATTTGGAAAAGAAAACAATACACATCAGTAAAAAAAAAAACTACAAAAAATAATAATCTCTGTAACTTTCAGCTGCAGATCTTATCTAATCTAGATCTAGATTCTAGATCTATTGAGGAAAGAAAAATGTTTTTAAAAATATATAAAAAAGGACATCTGGACCTCTGAGGCTGGCGCATTACTAAAACCAGGGACACCTATCAAATATGAAACATCAGCAGACTTGAGAACAACAACTTTTGATGGATTGAAAAATACAACATACTCAAGGAACAAAATCACAACCCATTTCACCAAGATCTTGTAACAAGGGAAATAACCAACTTTTCACTTAACTGAGAGTTATTACGGTGATTACGTCCATTTAGTCACATAGCGAGGCGTTAATTAATTGTTTGTGGAAAAAAAGGAAAAAAACGTGAAAAAACGCGGATAATCCAAAATTATGCGAATGATGCAGGATTACGCGAAAAAAAAACGCGGCCGCACAATCTCATAATTCTACGGGGACAGAAACAAGAAAATAACAAACTGTATGGTACAGTGGAATCCTGTTATAACGAGAGGGAGGGGACCGGAGCAAAATGTCCGTTGTAGCAGGATTCTCGCTATAATGGATCCAATAATAAATTTAAGGGAAACTGTAAAGTAGGCCAAATCTATGATTTTGTGGTTCTGTTTATTTCCTTTTGATATCTCCCCTGATGATGATTTGGTTTCAACATGACCTGTACGTCTTAATTGATCAAAAATCGAATCAAGTTTCTTTCTCTAGCGCTAGATCTAGCGATGTTGACTGACAGCTCGGCGTTGGCGATCAGAAAGAAAGGGCTCTCGGCTAACTCGCCCGCTGTGTTTTCCCCCACCCCACCACACCCTGCGGTGCGTTCCGTCAACTTGCGCACGTCACTAATTCGCTCCATCCATTACATTGCTGTGACCTCTCCATCCCCGCATCGGAGAAGTGAGAGGCATGGTCGGCCTTGATAATCTAAACTAGGCTTATTACACTGGCCTGTCACGCGATGCGTTCTGCTTGTCTGCGCATGCCTCACCCTCCCTACTCAGTCGCTCCGGCCTTCATTGTTGACACAAATTGGCTCTCCCATTGTTTCGCTAGATCACCAGCAAGTTTCTCAACTGGCGAGGTTTTTTAATTTATGTATAATTGGCCTATGCACTGTGCACAGTAGCAGCATATTCCGATATAACCGACTCGCACGTTTGTCTGATTGCGCTATAGCAGTATTTTATTTACAAAGGTAAAGAAGAGAAAAAACTGGGGTTTTAGAATAGTGTCTTAGACTTCTCGATTTTTCCGGACTCGTTATAAAGTGGACTCCACTGTATAAAACCAAAGCTGGAACAGAGAAATCATTCGGACCTCTCCAGAAGTTCGAAAGAGACGAAGTAATTTTTACTCGATTGCGCATCGGACACACGGCCCTGACCCACAAGTAGGCTACCTCCTACAGGGAGATGAGAAGCCGTTCTGTGTCGGATGCGACACAGATTTTACCATTAGACACATCTGAACCGAATGTCTAGACCAGGGGTTCTCAACCTGTGGGTCGCGACCCCCCGGGGGGTCGCGTGAACATTCTTGAGGGGTGGGGGATGGGGGGGGGGGGTCGCTAGATCATTGAGGATTTTGTTCTTAAATGACCCTCTGAAAACTAAAACATTGCTCTTTTTCTTTACCAGGCAATTTTCAAAATAAGTTTCCCTCTTCAATTGGTTGAGATACGAAAAACGGTAAACAGCTGAACTTTTACTTCTAGACACGGCCAGAGAATGAACCCAGTTTGCCTTTTCTGTTTATTTGGGCCTATCTTAGGTTTGGCTCGCTGTGTTTTCTTTTATTTCAACGTTGTATAATATAGCCTAGCCATAGGCTAACGCACAATACCTTGAAGCCTCGTTTATGATGAGCCACATGAGTGTTGGCTTCGGAGAAGGGGGTCACAGGGGGGAAGCATGATAGTTATGCATATTTTCATTCAGACCTTTCTCGCCCAAGTTTAATTTGTGTACGCTTTGGCCCAGGCGAAAATCTTACCCACGCCCAAGGGTTGTCACTGTAAAAAAAATAATCATCACGGAAACTCCGTTTCGCTATTATTGTCTCTTTTTAATCCCATGTAGTATGAGTATGATGTAGGCATCTTGCTCGTCATCTCTAAAAAGATAATCTAATCCTAGCTGAGAAAAACATCTATAAATTATAAAACTATTTTGTTGTGTGGCAGAACAATAAACACACAAGAAAGGCTAGATCTATGTCAGGAAATTCGACAAAGGAAATTAAGAAGTTGGAAGAGAGAGAGAGAGAGAGAGAGAGAGAGAGAGAGAGAGAGAGAGAGAGAGAGCACAATTGGATAAACGCTTATAGTTATAGCTTTGCACAATAAATTAAAGGTGGCATAGTTGAATGTCTGGTGTTAGGTGAGGCTAGTGCAAAGAAATTGCAGCAAGTTCCCCTTCCAAATGATTCTGTCAAGAGGCGTATTGCACGTATGTCTTCAAACATTAAGGAACAGGATGTAGAGGAGATCAAAGTTGCCCCTATGTTCTCGTTCCAGCTTGACGAATCAGTTGATAGGGCATCGTGCTCACAGTTACTGGTCTTTGTGAGATACGCGTTTGAAAAAAGATGAGAAAGAAGAATTTTTATTTTGCACCCCACTGGACACCAAAACAACAGCTGGTGATGTCATGAACAGGGTATCGTCATTTTTTTTTCAAAACGAGGGTCTTGAGTTGAAGAATGTGTGTGGTATTTGTACTGATGGTGCCCCAGTCATGATAAGATCTGAGTCGGGCTTTCAGACAAAAGAGCAAGACAAAGGACCGCACGCAAAAGGCATTTACTGCATGGTACACATAGATATATGCACTAGCTTGCAAAACTCTCAATCCCACTTTGAAGGAATCGTTGGAATCTACTGTTAAGGTTGCCAACTATGTGAAACGCAGCCCCCCTAAATACACGACTCTTCAGGGAACTCTGTTCTGACATGAGCGCAAATAATGAAACACTGCTTTTCTACACTCAAGTTCAATGGTTATCGAAAGGAGAGGTTGTATGTCGGGTCTTCGAGCTGAGAGAGGAGATCAAGTTCTTCCTGGAAGTGCAGGAAAAGGACGAGCTCAGCAGGCACTTCTCAAATGATTTGTGGATCCAAAGACTTGCCTATATTATGTCTGATATGTTTGACAACTCAACAAACTCAACTTGAAACTTCAAGGTCAACAGACACACTTTTTACAGTTTAAAGGCCTTCTGAGTGGTTTTCTTTCTAAAGTTGACAATTGGCACCGGAAAGTTAAAGAGGGAAACATTGGTATGTTTACCAACCTTTCACAGCTGTTAAATCCAGAGGAGACATTGTCTGCTGATCTTCAAATTGACATTGCTGCACATTTGAAATCACTTGAGGATGATGAGTTCAAGAACTATTTCCTGACCTTGACTGTGGTGAAGAAGCTTTTGCGAGAAACCCTTTCACTCACTCCTGGACTAGACATCACTGTCATTGTAGATGACATTCAAGACGAGCTTTTGGAATTGAGACATGATTCGTCAGCACGCAACAATTTTCTTGAAAAATCTCTTACACAGTTTTGTTGTTCACTCCAGGAATCATACCCTCAGGTCAGCAAAACAGCACTTCGAGTCATTGTCCCATTTGCCTCGACTTACCTTTGAGAAAGTGGATTTTTTACACGTGTCCAACTCAAGACAAAAGCAAGGAACAAACTGGAAATTGCTGATGATATGTACCTTGCTTTATCCAAGACTTCCACGTGAATTTCAAGACTGGTCGCTGAACTACAGGCACAGCCATCTCACTAGTCTATTTTTCTTTAAATCCGTGTGTGTTGTGTGTGTATGTGTGTGTGTGTGTGTTTGTGTGTGTGTGTTTGTGTGTGTGTGTTCCCTCCATTTTCTCGATTTGTATTTGCTTGAAATAAGAGGGATTTAAAACATCAAAGGTACAGTTATTGTTCTGTATTAACTGTGTAACGTAGGCCTTATTAATTGTCTGCAGCTGGATTGTACGCATTTGGGGGGGGGGGGTTAAAAGAGTTTGTTTATTACTTTATTTAGGGGTTTGGGTTGGAGGGGTCGTTACACTTGCCAAACAATCAAAAGGGGGTCGCGGATTGAAAAAGGTTGAGAACCACTGGTCTAGACTTTGGAGAGATCCGAAGAAAATATTATAAATGCAAGAAATTGCAAGACATTTTTTCCGTCCTTGGTCCCAACAGAATTTTGAATTTTATGAAGGCCATTGGCCTTTACGGCAAATTATATAAAGTAAAACCGTACTATTAAATTTTTTTATTGTTATTTATTAGAGTTGTTTTACAACATCTCACTGCGCACCAAGATTCGACTTTTTAACTCCAACGTCAAGTCTGTGCTCCTCTACGGCTGCGAAACTTGGAAGACAACGAAGACAGTAGGCTACTGAAAAAGGTCCAGACTTTTATCTACAGATGTATGAGGAGTATTTTAAGAATTAAGTGGCAGGAAAGAATAAGAAATGAAGAGCTGTGGGAAAGGACAGGACAAAAGGATGTAGAAGTAGAAATAGGACTAAGAAAGTGGCGATGGATGGGACACACCAGCGGAAACATCACAAGACAGTCACATGACTGCAGTGGAACCCACAGGGAGCATGAGGCAGGGGTAGGCCACGGGAAACGGAGGAGATGCGTGGAAAGGGACATGAGTGAGAGAAATGAAGCTCACTTGGAACGAGCTTGGAAGGATGGCTCAGGACAGAGATAAATGGAAGGAGCTGTATGTGGCCTATACCCTGCCAGGGGTGAAAGGCATTGATGATGATGATTAGAGTTGTTTTAAATTTAAAATATATTTACACCGAATTTTAATATTTAAGCATTTTAAAGTCTAAAAGCTAACCAACCGTGCAGTGACGAATGCAAACAACTTGTGTTTCGCGCGCTCATATGACCTTATGCAGTTGCCAGCGCCGTAACGCCCTATACTACTACTACTACCCCCACAACGTGGTCCAGCCCTATAAGATTCTATAAAAAGAAACACCACAGCTCGCCAGTTTAGACCATAGTAGACGGCCATATTTACTCCCTACCTCGGCGTGCTGCTCGTGGCGCTGCGAAGAGAGAGAGTAGGCTCCTTTTTCTAAGCTCCTAGCTGTTAACCTAGCATCTGCGTTTGTTGCCAATTTTTTGTCCAAAAGTTGCTACAAAAAATGGGAAAAGTTGCCAAAAAAGTTGCCATTAATTTTTAAACTTTCAACTCTCTGTGACGACGTACATAGCAATATGTTGATAGAGATAACTTAATCTAAAATGAAAGAATTTGTCTTCTGTTTTTAGCATCCAGAATATCATTTGTAGTCACACTTAGTGTAAAAACGTGAAAAATAAAGGTTTCACAACAGAATGAAATTACAATTAGAACAGCAAATAAACAACTACAAAAATTGACAGATAAGGGCGTGTGTCAACCCATCCCTAGACTGGCCGTTTTAACCCAAAACGCGTGTAACTCAAGAAAAAGTACAGAATCTAATATATATGTAGATCATGTAATCACACACAAGGGGCCTGCCAGTGTCAGTATTCGGTTTTGGTGGAGACACACTCTAATATAACACATAAAAAAGTAGGAACAACATTACGCTATATAGATATATCTAAACACAAAAATAGAAAAACAGCATTTAAGAACAAAAACGAGGAAAAAAATACACACCAACAAATTAAACACAACAAAAAGGGAAACATGAAAGGGAAACAGCAATATATATAGTATGTAATGGAGCCTACTTATATTCTTCACATGAAAATTACAAATCAACATGGTGTTAACAAGTGAGAAAGAGACGAAGTGGAGTGAAAGTGAAAATAAACTTTCTTTCTAAAAGTAAGGAGTTTGGTTTCTTTTTCTTCTCGAATATTTCTCCCCGTTTTTATTGTTGTTGTTGTTGTTGTTGCTGTTGTTGTTGTTGTTGTTGTTATTGTTGTTGTTGTTGTCGTCGTTTTACAATTATTTTTCCTTCCCGGCGGTGTTTTTTGGTTAGAAAAATGCAAAAATCGCGGCCGCGGTTCGCGGACCAAAAAGTGCCCAAAATCGCGGCCGCGAGACTAACACAGATGGTGGCATAGTTGAATGTCTGGTGTTAGGTGAGGCTAGT
>NW_004797687.1:77791-80242 GCF_000002075.1 Aplysia californica
TGAGGGGGGGGGGAGAAAGAGAGAGCAAAGAGAAATCGAGAAAGAAGAGTAAGATATTGAATATACATGTACATGTAATTTACACTTCAAAGGGCATAGCATAGTATAGTTTAGAATACCTAGTGATTAAAATTTATGAGATAGAAATTTTATGTATGCCCTACACCCTTAATTTAAACAATAACTAAAATATATTTAATTGTTTTTCCAACACTCAGTCAAGATGACGGCAAACTAGATCGACATGAATTGCATAAGACCCTGTATGGTTGAAATTTCAATATTTTTATTTTCTTCTTTTTATATAATTTACCTGTTTGTGGACAGCGTACATCACAACTGCACGCTGACATTGTTCCCAGTCAGCCTTGACACGTCATGCCTGGAACACGCTGTCCATTATGATGTCCTCAATTTTTTTTTTCTTTGTATGAGTATGAGTGACTACATACCTCAGTTTATTGTTATCAGTCATTAAAAAAATCCCCGTCGGAGCTGGGGCGGTTGTTGTTGTTTTTTTAACACCTGGTCAATATAAAAGAAAGTTACATCACCGGTGTCGGGGACAACTGGACAGCGAGACGCGTTAAAGATCCCTTGGAGGTCTAAAAAAATCGATAAGAGTAGGCTTCGGCCGCCACCCAGACAAAATTCAAAATTTCCTACCAACTGAAAATGTTTAATGTGTCCCGCGCACTCATAATATCATCATACTCATATGACTTTGTGCAGTTGCGAGCGCCGTAAAAGACTTATCCCCCCCCCCCCAAAAAAAAAAGACCCCGTATAGTTGAAGTTTTAATATTTCCATTTTCTTTTGTTTGTGGGTAGCGTAGATCTACACCACAACTACACGCTAACGTTGTCAGATCCTTTGTTCCCAGTCAGCCTTGACACGATTTCTCCTTGAACACGCTGTCCTCAAACTTTTTTTTCTTAGTATGAATAAGTCGACCCTCGTGACTACACACCTCAGTTTATTGTTATCAGTCATAAAAGAAATCCCCGAGGGAGCTGGGGCCGTTTGTTTTTTTTTAACACCTGGTCAATATCAAAGAAAGTTACATCACCAGTGTCGGGGACAACTGGACAGCGAGACGCGGCCCCTTTGTTGGTACCGATCTGGCGTAATCTGGCCACACGCCGGAGGGTTTTTTTCTTGAATTGCTACAAAGTTCGAAATCTCAACAAAAGAAAAATTATAACAACAACAATTAATTACACCCCTCCTCAGGGTCATTGTTCCGTCTCTTTTAAAAGATTGACAGCCAGACTTGACTTTTAATCCAGTCAAAACCTTGGGTTCGATTCCCGCCAAAAAATTACGCTCAGTTTGTCATCATATAAAAACTTTGGCAAAACGTTTGGCCGCATTATTTTTTTTTCATTTCGTTCTCGAATGTAGAGTGCATGTTATTGCTTTATGTTGCTGTTCCTCTGGGCCTTACATTGACATCACTATACCCACCAAGTGTGACAGTTTCTGTTTAAGACTTGAGAGTTTTCATCTCTTCTTGGCGATATTTCTTACACAAGCAGCCAGTTTCTGTTGGGGTCCGAGTATTTCCTCATTGCAAGTACATGTAGTCACCATGAGTTCAGAGCAGCTTATGGAGTTTACGTGTCTTATCAAGATGGAAAAGGAGAACGATGTGTTCAACTACTACCACATCCATCATGTGTCCATCTTACACCAAGGACAACGCAGCAAGGTTCTCATGGGAGTGAGCAACATCACCCCCGACAAGAAATTCGCAATCAAGCTGATGCCTCTTCACCATGCTAAGGACACTAATCGCTTCGCCCACGAGCTGCGTATGATGAACCACCTTGCTGACATACCCGGAGTTGTGCCTTTGTTGACTCCTTTTATCTCCGGTCACACCGGCTATCTAGTCATGCCGTACTACGGGAAGGGAGACCTGCTCTCACAAATAGGGAACTTCAACGACTACAGCTGGTTCAAAGTACTTGTCAATGTAAGTTTTGTTGATTTCCTTCCAAACCCAATGTGCCATGTTTCTATAATTTTTATTCTTGTTGATATACATACTATAGCATGATATGTATAACGTTGCAGACAGGTTAAAGGGTCATAAAATCATCACAATACAATGAGCCTTTATCTACGTCATTATCCTTGTGTTTATACTTGCACACACACACACACACACACACACACACACACACACACACATTATTACACATACATACACACATAATACATACCGGTACATATACACAGAAACATAGACACATGACACACACACACATGCACGTACTTTCACACATACATAGGCCTACACAGAAACACACACAAATGTACATATACACACACAGAAATACATACACATATATACATGTACACACAGAAATACACACAAAGAAACATACATACAAACACAAATGCAGACTTGTTCCATTCTCTCTCACTCCCCTCCCTCAACCCCC
>NW_004797687.1:81042-88253 GCF_000002075.1 Aplysia californica
GGTAATATTACATTGTTCGCTTAAAATGATAAAAATAATATGACATTTATATCGCGCAAATCCGTAAAACAATCATTGCTCTATGCGCATTGCATATGTTCATGGAAAACATGCATACACACATATACATGCACATAATAATATATGCACTAAAAAATAGTAGGTGTCACTACTTGATGGGATCAAGCGCTCGTCAGTTTTGATTTTGAGGCATATAGAGTTATTGATATCATCTTAAAGCCTGTCCATTTGCCTTCCTTTTGATGAAAAGAATATTCATCTATGCTGAATAGAAGTCGAAATATTTGTGATTGAAGGAGGTGGGGTCACCTGATTTCAGAGGTAAATTTCATGAGAAAACGGTCGCCAAAGTTTGATAACTTCAATAGCTTGAGAGCCTTTAAAAATGAAAAATCACAAATTTTGTGCATGTAATTAACGTTTTTCAGTATGGACGTAAAAGGTGTTTAGCGCGGGGAAAAAATTCATTAAAAGTTCCCAAACCTGCGTAAAAATGCCAGTTTTTTTCACTTTCATTATTTTCACGAGCGCCTGATTTCACCACGCTGTCTCACAATTAGAGTAAATCATTTAAGGAAAATATTGCATACACACTCTTTCTTACTAATAAAAAGGAAAAAATTGAGACTCATGTCTATGACAAAAGCGCTTTAATTAAAAAACAAAAACAAATTACAGTGGAATTCTGATAAAGTCAACACCCTGGACAGAAAAAAAAGTGTTGACTTTGAGCAAGATTGACTTTATCCATTGTAATAATAATAATGATAATGAAGATCATTTCTATAGCGCCCACTCCCGTGTAAACACAGCTCTAGGCGCTTTACATAAATGCATGTAAGAAAAATATTCATGCACGCGACACACACACACACTCACACACACACACACTCATATACACACAAACACACACACACACACATATACATATACACACACACAAACACACGCATACACACTCACGAATACATAACACGCACACATGTATGCCAAACACACACAAACACACACACACACACACACACACACACACACACACACACACACACACACACGCACACACACACACACACACGCACACACACACACACACACACACACATCTACTTGCTTATCACACGCACACGATTACACATCGTCACGAAATGAGAATAAAATAATATATACACTGCAATTCACAAAATACATAAATGGATACATAGACATTTACATAACATTGTACTGAACATGAATCTACTGACTTAAAAAGGATGTCATTAAATGTGTCTTTAAAGATGTTTTAAATTTAGACTCAGATGTTGTATGTCTCAAGGGTTGGGGAAGAGAGTTCCAAACTGACGGAGCAAGGTGGGCGAACGATCTTTCGGCTAATTTTTTACCGCCTTTTCTAGGAACTCGTAAAAGATACTGGTCGCCTGATCTTAGTGATCTAGATGGAGCATAAATCTGGATGAGATCACTAAGATATGAGGGAGCTTTGTTATTGACACATTTATGACATAATATTGCAATTTTATATGACATTCTAGCTGACACGGGAAGCCAATGCAACGTTCTTAACATTGGAGTAATGTGGTCCCTCTTCTTTTTCTTTAGTACAAGCCTAGCAGCATGATTTTGAAAACGTAACTTGTGAAGAGAGGTATTTGGTAAGTTAGCTAGTAAAGCATTGCAATAATCGATGCGTGAAAACAAGAAAGATGACACGAGCGTTTTCAACGAGTGTTCGTTCAAAAACATAGACATATGACCAATTCTACGCAATTCACAAAATAAAATGGTACATAAATAATTGATATGATGTTCCATTGACAATTTTGAATCAAAATACACTCCCAGATTTTTTGCTTTGTTAGTAAAATACAGTGTTTCATTTTCAGTACAAACATGATCAATGTCTACGGGGATGTGGCTTTTCTTTGGGTTACATAACAGAATTTCAGTTTTATTTTCATTAAGCTGGAGCTTATTATCAACCATCCACTTTTTGATGTCATCAATACACAGACCCATCGTAGTAAGCAAGGTTTCAACATCTGATGGTGGAACAGATTTATATAACTGTGTATCGTCAGCGTACATGTGATAATACTGTACTACTGGCCATTGAAAATTGAAGATGACTGCTACTGCTACAAAATTACAAAGTACCTGGTAATAAACAAGATGTAATCTCAATTCCAGGGAGTATAATTGTGAAGTTGTCACCAAAACAAGAGATAATTAATAATGAAAGAACAAAGTACATATGTAATTGGATGTGTGTACACCACTTGCTCAGGCAAAATATCTCTTCTTGGGTGAATTCATCTTAGGATTTAGCCCCAAATTGTTGACTTTACAAAAGGTTAACACTCAAGCGGTTGACTGTATCAGAAACACAATTACTTAAACTTAAACAAAGAAGGTAAGAAACGGGACTACAGTGAAGTGTTGACTGTAAGCAAGTTGACTTTATCAGGATTCCACTGTATCTCTGTTATTACTGATGATTTATGCTGAAAAAAAAGTAAAATTAGTTATCATCAACAAATGCAGATGTTCGATCATTATGTCGAATATATTTTTTCACCTCACAAAAGTGTAATATTACATTAGTTCAAGACCCCCCCCCAGGCGTAAGATTATATTTGAACAGCCCCTTATAGGAACGTAGAACTCATACGATGAAAAGTTTAACATTACACTCTAACAACCCGGCACTTATATGACCTTATTGTGTTGCAAGTGCCGTAAAACACTTACTAAAACAAACAAACACTCTAATAAGATTTCCTGCCTTTTTTCCTCCCCCAGACGGCGGTGTCTCTCCAAAGCCTACATAAGAAGAGGATTTATCATCAGGCCATGATGCCAGAGAACATCCTCCTCACTCGCTCGAACAATCCCTACATCTCCGACTTTGGCGCAGCGCGGAAACTCTCTGAGGGATGTGACAAGGTGGACACGTGGACAGCTCCGTCTGGTTTCCGGGGACCCGAGGCGGACCGGGAGGAGGGTGGCGAGTTCTGTCCATTCCAAATGGACACCTACAGCCTGGCTGTCAGCATGTGGCAGGCACTGTCCGGTCTGTGTCCAGCTATATACCACCCGTTGGATCACCTAGAATATATCCCTCCGCAGTATGCTCACTTCTTGATGTACCTTCTTCTTCCTGACCCTGACAAGAGATGGACCCTGGCCAAGTTCCTCAATGAGGTCTTGGTTCTTCACCCAGAACTATTCTAGGATGTTTGGATTCCGGCTAACGATAGTTGAAAGACAGCGGTGTTTTAGGGATAGTTGAAAGACATTGGTGTTCTAAGGATAGTTGAAAGACAGTGGTGTTCAAAGGATAGTTGAAAGACTCCTGGATATTTCCTGGACAAAAGTCCAGAAACGTATGTAAGACGTTCTATAACCTAAAGTGGTGTTTGAAGGGATTTTAGAGCAGAGGGTAGAGAATTTTAAAAAGAAAATAATTGCCACTTTTTTCTCAAAAGGCATGTTTTACACAGCTTATATGTTTCAGTTTTAGTAGAAAACGTCCATTCTATTTCTATTGCGTTAATATTATCAAGAAGTTGCCATGTTCGTGTTTAAAATATGTTTTTACGGTTTCTAATTGGAAAGAGAACTATTTTAGCATTTTCTGACCTTTATCGGCCGTTGTCTTAAAATACTATTTTCACACATTTTATCTTATCCCATTTTCTTGCTGTATCTTATTAGATTTTAATGTAACTTCAACAAAATGTTAACGACTCCTATTTCTAGAAACAGTCTTGAGGAATTTTTGATTGCACATGTAGCTTTTGATAAATGGCGTCAGAAAGTGATTTTTTCCCTTTTTCAGTTATGCAATAAGCCGATTTTTTAAGTCCCGTAGAATGAAAACTAAAGCACATACCACTAATTCCCAAGACTATTTTTAGATATGTACTTTTCCTACGTACATGCCAAATAAAAAGTGTTTGAAACAAAATAAGTCAAACCAAGTGAAATATTGTCTCTTATATACAATGCTATTGTATTGCTTTTTAGTTTGAATAATTTTTTCAGGATCAAGAAGTATCCAAGTGGGTGGTTGGCGGGTGCTCTGGTGTGTTTTGCTCCTTCTTTATTTTCTATCAAACATCTATCGTCCTTATCTCCCGCCTCCTTCTTTTTTGTGTGTTTGTTGCTCTCTTGTAACACCTCTAATCTTCGGCACTTGTTTGACCTTATCGTGTTGCAAGTGCAGTAGAACACTTACTAAAACAAAAGAAGAATCCAAAAACGATAATATTGTATTACAGTTCAATATTTTTTCCACAGAGCGATAGATAGCATAGCAAAATAACATCATATCATAGAAATTTTGAGGTTTCGGGAGGTTTCGGTTGTTTTCGAGAGGTTCCGGTATAAACAAGTACCCCATATGATGAGCTCATTGAAAGAGCTTGCTGAGAGCTACTTTTACTTTGAGTTCAAACAGGATGTTCGTCACGGGAAACTGGGCAAAACTGCTAAGTTTTGGATGGTCTTACAGCAACAAAGAGGAACGACTTTGACTTGCACATAACTTGTCTTGAGCAGATTTGTCTCCCTTTTCTTTAGCATGGACCACCCCAACTATGCTAGATACCTCTAGTCTCTGCATACATCTACTGAACATGAAAGATTCCCATCCTGGAGCCGATGAGCTTTTGCGATGCAAAGCATGCTGTAGGGTGTGGATATATGCGCTATATATAAATTAATAAATACAGTAGTAGTAGTAGTAGTAGTAGTAGTAGTAGTAGTAGTAGTAGTAGTAGTAGTAGTAGTAGTAGTAGTAGTAGTAGTAGTAGTAGTAGTAGTAGTAGTAGTAGTAGTAGTAGTAGTAGTAGTAGTAGTAGTAGTAGTAGTAGCAGCAGCAGCAGCAGCAGCAGTAGCAGTAGTAGTAGTTGTAGTCGTAGTCGTAGTCGTAGTCGTAGTAGTCGTAATAGTAGTAGTAGCAGCAGCAGCAGCAGCAGCAGCAGCAGCAGCAGCAGCAGCAGCAGCAGCAGCAGCAGCAGTAGTAGGAGCAGCAGCAGCAGTAGTAGTAGGAGCAGCAGCAGCGGCAGCAGTTGTAGTTGTAGGTGTAGTACTATTATTGTTATTAGTATTGAGCAATTGTAGTAGTAGCAGTAGTCGTATTACTATTATTGTTATTTTATTTTTTTTAAATTATTATTACTACTGCTATTATTATTAACACTGATGTAACATCCAGCGGCGACAAGGTCGCATTTACATCGGCTGTGCTGGTTTTGTCTCTTACTTTTATTGTTTCTGTTTGGACTGTGTCTGAAACTTTCCTCATTCCATCATGGAGGTGCAGTGCAGTGTTCGGACTGTTACGTGCATTTTTGTGTAGGAAAATGAATAATTTTTTGGCGTTTGTCGGTGAAATTAAAAAACAGACCCTTACCAAACCACTCGACATTTTCCACTATTACATAATAGCCCAGCCATGCATGTTGTTAAACCTCGACCCCAGTGTCTGAGTTCTTGTAACCATGCTCAGTACGGTTTCCACCAACAATAAAAACGGAAGAGGGGAGCAAAGGACGGATCAGGGAAAGCCAGGCCCTTTCTACTTCATTTACAATTGTGTGTTTATGATTATTATTTTATTATAATAGTAATAGAGGGTTTTGCGGCACTCGCAACTGCAAAAGGTCATATGAGCGCCAAGGGGTGGGTGTCAACAGAGAAGTCTTTACAGGGAATCAGACTTACTCTGCTCACCTCTCTAGCTACAAGGTCTGCTTCAACTATCAAAGCGCCCTGGAAATAGCAGGTCACAAAGCCACAAGAGAGTAACAAGTAACAAACATACAAAAGAAGTAGAGGAAAATGACAATAGTAAGGAGTTACGAAAGAAAAAGCAGCCGTTCCCTGTTGTAGATCAGGCACAGTTATGAGCGTGACATTGAAGAATCAGCCCATTTACAATTCTACTGCGCTTGAACGAGAAATGCCCCCCCCCCCCCCCCTTGGGAATGGCCTAGACACTACAGTCTGTGGCACTGCCCCGGGGGGTTGCAATTGTGTTTGACAACACACGACCTTTAAAAATAGCAAATACATGTAAGAAGAACCGTCAACAAGCTGTCGGCATTTTAACGAATACCGTGACGCTTCGTTTCTTGCGTTCACCGAGACATGGTTCGAATCCACAATCTGTCCACGTGGTTTTATGCACCCCGCATAATTTAGCAAAATTTGATCAATTTTTGCATAATTTCTGATTATTTTCCTTTATCATTCTTTGATAAAAGTAGAAAAATCGCATAATTTCACATTTTTGGGCTCAGTTTGCATAATTTCAGAATTTTTCTTGCATAAAACGACGGGGACAGCACAATGGCCAATTCAACAGCACACATCGACGATTTTCAAATGTTTCGCTGCGACTCTATAGTGAAACACCTTGAATCTCCTAAAACGTATACGAGAGTACTTGAAAAAAATTCCCGTCGGCATTTATATATATACAATTCAACCGCATATTGCAATTAAAAACTTTTGAGTCTGAGAGATAGTCATTATATCGCAGCATGGGTTCTGGAATTTTTAACAGGCAGACCACAATATTTTAAGCTGAACAACACAAAATCTGACACAATCCCTTGTAACACCGGTGGTCCTGAGGGGTGTGTTTTGTCACCATTTTTTTCTTTTTTTGTGAGTGTTTTACGGCGCTCGCAACATAAGGTCATGAGCGCGCGGAGCACATTAAACTTTTTCATTTTCAGTCGGTAGGAAATTTTGAATGTTTCCCGAGTGGCGGCCGAAGCATACGCTTTAACGATTTTAAGATCTCCAAGGGATCTTTAACGTGCGCAACCTGCACACGGGCCCTTCCACTACTTTTCGCCCTTATCTGAGAAGGCTAGGTGTAGAGATCTTTCCATACAGAAGATCAGGGGTGTGGCTGAAAGAGAGCAGTACAGTAGTCTCCGCCTAAACGCACGGTACTCGGGAGGGCTCCTTGGCGTGTGTTTTTATACGGAGCGTGTGTTTACATGAACCTTTGCAAAGGGAGAAAGGGACGCAGTCATATCTCATTGCCTTGATATTCTAGTGACCTCCCTTTGGGGTGGGGGTCGCTTTGGGCCGATAATGTGACGACACGTGACTGTTTTGTAAAAGATTCCCCGACTGCGGTTATGACTGATAAGGCGTTGAATGGGTGTGTGTGT
>NW_004797687.1:88353-90029 GCF_000002075.1 Aplysia californica
GGGGCAGAAAGACAGACTCGATGTAATGAATGAATGCACCATAAAATGTCGGGAACCAATAGCCTAAAAAGAAATTGTTGGCGATAGTCATAGAGACAACGGCCCAAACGTGGCTTTCCAAGCGACCACCCCCGACCGTAAATTCATGAACAAGCATTCACGCGTGTTGCGCATCATAGGCGTAGGTCTAAATAAGCATTAGCCAACACGCAGTCACTCAAACACCAGTCAGAGACCTTCTCTCAAAGAGATGCATTTCCTATAACGAATCAAATAACGTTTCAGTCCCCCAGCCCCCCAACATATCACCAACCAGTCCTAGACCTATGTGTCTGGAAATTTGTGTGTGAAAATGCTGTCCATCACTCTCTTTGTTCGGCGTAAGGGGCAGTCTCGCAAAATATCCGTTTTCTAGGCTTGTCTTAAGCAAGCTATGCAGATCGTACAGTAGTCGTAGTGAAATTTCCCTTAGTCAAGCTTTACCTGCCAACGTGTTTCGCAGATTGGAGCGTGCGTTTAGGGGAAGTGACCGTGCGTTTAAACGTCTAAATTATATAGTTTAAAAAAGGAAAGGAGGTGAAAGGAGACAATTTTAGAGAAGAAAATTTTTCGGTCGCTACCCGGATTCGGACCTAGGATCTTTGAATGAGAGGTCAACACCTTAACCTCTTGGCCACGAGTGCCCCATTCACCAGTTTTGTATTATAATACAATATATATATATATATCTGTAGTCCTACCAATGATCATAGAAATAAATCAACACGCCTAAGTTCGCAGACGACTCCGCTATTATTGGATTAATAAACCTTGACAAAAAAGAGTATTTTGAGTATTTTTTAAATGGTGCAATTCAAATTTCCCAAAAGTGAACCTCTCAAAAACAAAGGAAATGATTTATGAGTTTATATTAGAAGAGAAAAGCCAACAATCCCACCACTCGTAATTGAACAAGAAACAATTGAAATCACGGATTTATACAATGTCTTGGTTTTACAATCGATAACAAATTTACAGGTCAAAATCACGTAAACAATAATGTTAAAAAGGTAAATCAGCGGCCGTACTTTCTGAGGAAACTTAGATCCTTCAATCTGAATTCAGCCATCCTTCAGATATTCTACGATAAATTGGCGAGAGTGTCTAGCTGAACCTGACCATATCACAATAACAGCAAGTTTTTTTTTCAATAAGTGTAAAAGAAAGAGAATTTTCCCAAAGTATAAAACCACTTTTGGCGCTTTTTCGGTAGTTCCCACCCCGCAATTGTTATTCGCCGGTTTTGGCCCCAAGAGTGGGGCAAGCCCCCCTGACCTAATAAGAATATGGTGGGGTGTTTCAGGGGGGAAAGCAACAATGAACAACAAATTCTGAAATTATTCTGACAGGCGTTATCAATTAACCGGAATTTGTCTTTGATGTAAGTAATTTATATCAATTGAACTGTAAACTTGACAGGAAATGACATAATCTCTTTTGTTCTGGAGGTAGTTCCCAAAAGTGAGGGATTCGGCAAGATCGATGGCTTTTATCTGAAAAGCTACAGCTGCTTTATATTCTTCACCAAGCATTGCCTTCTTAGTGGGCTCCCTAACTCCACCCCCACTGCAAATTTTAGTAGGAACATGCCACTTGGCACACATGTACCTTGAACAAAACTAAGAATTTTGATAAAC
>NW_004797687.1:91127-113492 GCF_000002075.1 Aplysia californica
AACTCAATTATACCGTAATATGTTGTTTGCCGAAAGAAGCAAGCCCACATCCGGAGAACCTAAATTCTAAATGAAATACTGTTCGCAGACAATCAAAGTCTACTGCATAACAATACCACTGAGCTGCAGGAACACCGCTGACAAACAATCAAATCTGTAGAAATGTGTGCGAGAGGAATGCCTCAGGAAAACATTAATAAGAAGGGATAAAGTGAGAAAAAATAAAAGAGAACAAGTTTGGACAATACCACATTATGAAATACATTGAAAAAACAACGCTTAAATGGCCCATGTGGTCCAATAAGCCCCAGCCCATGTGGGCCAATAAGAGCAGCCTTACAGTCACTCCTTCTTGGCCAACCTCTATCAGTTGCACCCTTCAACCACCCACAAACCATTCAACTACTGTAATGATCATAATACTTAGGCCTATTATATTACCATCACTTTATTTTATTGATATAGTTGTTATTACCATAATATTATTTTCATCATCATTAATATTATCACTCTCACTATTGAAAATTTTAAAGAGCTAGGGCCTGGCCTGCCTGTTGTTTGTCTAGTTTTTACATTAATTAGCCCCTGAATTTATATTTACCGCGTTACTACACTGGCAACCAGGATAAACAAAATGGCAACACTAGCTCAGCCAACAATGCACTCTTTGTTGTGACAGACCTCTGTGTGTTCATACATCGAAAAGAAAGCACAGTTATTTTCATCTTTTACTTACTGGTCAGTTGGAAACTGTACATTCGCTATTAATATTCTACCCTATTTATAACCTAGATCTATATCTAATAGATCTAGATTATGAGAAGTCGAGAATTGGTTGCAACTAGACTCCTCCAGAGTCCAGAGACTCTAGTCTCTAGACTCTAGATCTAGATCTAGATCCAGTAGTCTTTAGACTTTAGATCTAGATTCTATCTAGATTTCTAGATCTAGATCTACTTGTCTTGAATTTTATTTGAATTCAAATTAAGTCAACGTCAACTTAACTCACTTACGACTGGGCCCTTTCACTAGTCACTTGAAGCGTTGAAGACTGGCGTTTTTGGAAGTATTTCAATAAATCACCACAACTCTCAGAATTACCCTATTGTAATTATTTTTTGACACAGTAAATTAACGATCAAGCTTAATCTAATACAAAAAACTAAAGTTGTCTAGTCTAAGACTAACACTTTAATTTGTATGATTTTTAAAAAATTGGCATGAATTTGATTTTCCGAAAAATTTCCAGAGACGTGACAGGTAGAATGAAATTCACAACAACAACAAAAATAAAAGTTCAAAGTGTTCTATTTTGTTTTGTATGCATGTGTGAGTGTTTGGTGAAAATATAAAAGCTGGTCTGTGCGTTGATTCAGACCCATACACGGTAGGGCTGGATTCTGCTCGGTTAATCGAAGGCTTGTAAAGCAGCGGAAGTCTTGCGCTAGAGTCTTGCGAGCAGGCTTGTGGTTTGATTTGCCTCCCGCTTGCTACCGGAGGGAACTTCCGGTGAGTTGTGACTCGTGGACAGTCCTGCTGTACTGTGTCGTGACGTCGCGAACTCTCGTGGCAGTGGGCTCAGTACATATTATAGATTCTCTGGTTATTTGCGTTGAGAGGCTTGCACCAAAAGTGCAAGATCGGCTGTTGTTTTTTTCATAGTTCGGTTGTAAAAAACAAAAAGCTCTATTCAATGCACTTAAAAATTAATATTGGATCGGCTATTCTTATGATGTTAAGGCCTGTTTATTTTTAATGTGCACGAGCCAAGCGCTTCATCATCGCACGCAAAAGACCTCAGTTCGATTCCCGTATGGGGAGAAATTTTTACTGAGAACCTCCGTCTTTCTGCTGGGGCGTTGTTCCCTCTCAGCCCAGGTTGGCCCTGACATTGGGTTGAAGTAGGCCTAGCCCGTCTCCTAAATGTTCTGTATTATGTCACTGTGAGTGTAACACATCTACAAAATAGGTTACATACATACGATACAAAAGCCAATCACAACGACCCCTGGAGTTCTCCATTCTAGGGTAATCTAAGTCTACTTATTCTTATTACTATCAGAAACCTAGGTCTCTGTTACTACAATACCACGCTCGCTCTCACTTATCCATTCGCTTAGCTGATCAACGGCGGGAAGTTAAAATTAACTTCAGCTCTCTACGCCTTGCACCAAAACAAGCCCAGCCTCTCCCTTCCTCCACGGTTCAAAGTTCACACAGCGCACAGTACTGTCTTGCTGTTTGAACACATCGGACTGTCTTGTCGCCATCAAGACGGTCCTACGCCATCGAGCCGGTGCCGCTCGCTCGGTGTATCCAGACGGTACAAGTCAGCAGGTCAGGTTTGGAGCTTGTCCTGGGGCAAATTTCTAAGCCTAGCGCAAATCAGTACTGTGCGAATTGTGGGGCCTGTGGCAGCGGACGGGACTTGAGGCTTGCGCAGGCCTTCAATTAATCGAGTAAACTACAGCGCCACGCCGCGCAGTGACTCTGTGGGCGAGATCTCTCACTCTCCCCCTCTCTCTTTTTCTGACGTAAGTGGCTTTGCGGATTGCAAGCAGGGTGGGGATGATGAGGGGGCCTGACACGAGTGGCTTCGCGGATTGCTAGTTGCTGTGGACTTGAAGTTTAGACTAGACCAAGGAGGTTACAGTTTGCGCTAGACTCAACTTATCATGCTGGTGATTTGATTTGATGATTTGACCTACTGATTTGAGGCTTGTGACTTGAACTAGGGGCTTGTGAGCACGAGCGGGTTTGCTACCGGGGTACAGCCCTAATACATGGTATGACAGGATGAGACAGATACGGCACGACGTTGTGATTTCGTTGCGCGAACAACAACACCAGTAGGACTAGTGCTAGATCTAGCCCTAGAACTACGACTCGGGCCGTGTTCGGGTACATATCCAGGATCATAACTAGCGCCCCTGTACAAAGCGTGAGTTCCGGTCAGTTCAACCCCAGTTGGGGTCACTGTCCTTCACCTTCAATAACTTAATAAGTACCGGCCCCAGATAAACGAAACGATCCGTGCGTGATTTGTACAGCGGAAAAAAAATTCCAAAGTTGGTCACGCAGGGCTTGTGGGAGCCGTCGCGAGCGTCGCGGCGGGGGTCACGCAACTGTTGTATGAACCGTCTGAAGTGAGTTAATAAATTAAACTAGATCTAGATCTAGAGCCTATGTCATGTACGGCATACCGACACGTAAGTCAGACCGGCACTAAGCACGCATTCGGCCCAAAATTGGACAACCAGACAATTATATGATAACCTGGAATGATGTCTGCTATACAATTCCGTTCAATATTGTTTTGTTTACAAGTTCAACAATTTTGAGCAGAATCAGACACCTGTGTGAGCAGAAATAATCCATTTCATCTCCAAAGGTAAGAACCTCGTTCAGCCATTACGGCTTGCAGATGTGCAATGTGTCATGGGAAATAAGCTTTTGGTTCTGTAATTGTACCCGCAGGATTCGTTTCGCATTTTTATTCAGTTTATAAGGTGTCTAGTTACCACCACAAACCATTCGCTGCTCTTTGTTGAACGGGCGGGCCAGCTCTCGGGCGCAGGAGGCGACTATTGTCGATTTGGGGAAAAACCTTATCTTTTGACCAAATGGCGTCACCTTTTGTTGCTAACTACAGTAATAATTTATTGGTTCTGTAATGTAATGGAAAATTTTACTCTTGAATGGTTTAACCAATCAAAAGTAAGAAAAAAATAAGCCTAGGGTCAAGGCACTGCGATCCTTAAAAATAATTGTGGGTTCTACTAGGGATAACAATTAAACATGTTTTTTGTGTTGTAAACAAATGAAAATGCCAATTCTAACATTACAAATGACAAACTATTACTATTATTTCATTAAACAGCTTTCAGTTAAGACTATTATTTTTAAAAACATACTACTCTGGCAAGTGAATTCCTTTCTGAATTTAGAATAATATAGTTACACTTGTCTAGGGTTTTGGTGAAAACATGCGTGCATACTCTTAACTCAGGATTTAAAAAAAATAAGACAATAACAATCCCCGCGTGAGCCTCTAGAAAAATCGGCCAGTGCTCTGGGGCAGGTCATGAACGGTCACTCTCTTACAATTCACATATTATTTTCTATCATCCGTTCTCAACACCCAGGTAGACCTAAAAATCTATTCCATTCTCAGACCGGGTGAGAATAATATTAATTTTATTCTCACCCGGGGTGAGAATAACAATATAATATTATTCTCACCCCGGGTGAGAATAAAATGGATATCATTCTCACCCCGGGTGAGAATAACATCATATTTTTATTTTCACAGCGGGTGAGAATAACGATAGCCTAAAATTAAGCGGGTAAAATTAAAGAATTTGAAGCAGTGCAGTGTCTGGTAAAGAATTATTTTTACTCATTCGCTACGTATTATTTTCGGCTTGTGGACGAATTTTTTTTCGGGAGGTCGAATGAGATGATGATTAGTGGGCAGTTAAAAGGTCTTTGGGGCCACAAATTCAAATAAATATCAACATGTTTTATACCAATATTTTCAGTATGGTTTGTAGAATACATATGTAATGTTTATTTATGTATTTTTCAACTTTGGCTCCTGTAAGAGACGATTATGCAACACAGTTTTGATAGGATGCGGATAAAATTGGAAAAAAAAAATTAATAATCTTTGGTGAAACTCAAAAAATATGTTTGCACCTAGTCAAATGATACTTCAAAATAACCATAGATGAATATAGAGTTGGAAAATATTGAAAAGTTTGCAGTTATTTACCTACTTTCCATAATATTTTTAAATTTTGAACAATAACATCCGATATTGAAAAAAAAAAAATTCTTATAATCTTGAAAAACGATCACAAACAGAAAAAACCCACTCATATCTTATATGAAATTATTTAGAATTGCATTTGCAATAAACCCATACATGTCTTGAGTGGCATTTTTTGTGTAGTTTCATTTAAAAAATAGTGATTTTGGGGAGAAAAAAATATTTTGACAATTTAGATCTAGATCTAGACCTAGATCTAAATAAAAAATATTGATTTCTCAATAGCAGTGCATAGGCAATATGAGTCCAATCGTATCAATATTATAAGAAAGAGTCCTATATTTCTTTAGTGAGCAAAATAATGATAGATTTTGTTGTGTAAAATAACTATGACTGGCGTCCGGGCTATAATTTCGGCATCACGATAAAACAAAGTCGAATAAACTACGAAATCGCGTTTCAAAGCTGAATCTAAATTTCCGATTTTCAGTGGAAATGCTTGACCCGGAAGTCAACATTATATTATGACCTTTATTTTAACATGGATATGTGGATTGGAATAGAATCTAAGCTAAAATTGAAAATCGGTTCTGGAGCCGCCGGGGGCGGCTTAGCGTACTGACGGCACTTTAGCCGCGCCGCCCCCTACGGCTCGGCGTAGCGAATGAGTTAAACTAATCTGTTTTCCTCATGTAGATCTAGATCTAGATCTAGATCTAGAATCAAGTTCTACGCCCTATATGAGCCCTAAACCCTAGGTCTAGACAGGGGGTAGGAGTAACAATCCTCAAAATTAACTCCCGTTCTGCGTCTGCCGATATGCGAGTCTATCAGTAACTTCTTACTTTACTGCTGACATTCCAGTCGGCCGCCGAGGTTTTGTGTATAGAATTTCCAAACATGGGAGTTTTCTCTCAAATTAGCAATGCCGATCGAGCTTTCCCGCGGGGCGAAAATTTTGTCCCCGTTTGTGGGTGAATTTTTGGACAGGGTCGTAGCGTACGTGACTAACTTTCTCAACCTCGGTCTGCTCTATTTCTGAACCAATGTGAATGAAACTCTGCAACCAATCAGAAAATAGGGCAAACTAATGATATGTGGGCGTTGAAGTTTGAACACATAAATTAACCTACTCTTTTGGTGTTGGGAACACTTTCGTATCCGGTGTACCAAAAACTATAAGGAGCTTGAATTTCAACGCCAAGATGGTAATAGATCTCTATCTATACTCTTTTGTGTGGTCAAATTTGAACGTTCCGTGTCCAGTAGTTGTTTAGACCAGATCGTAAATGCATGACTACCCCCCTATCCAAAGCGGCTTCGCACGGAGACCAGTCATTTTCCCCTCACTCTCGCGGCAAATGTATGTGACCTACAAGTCCCCGCATGACTATTCCGAGCCCTTTCATTGGTCATTTGAAATATCGCAATGGTGGGCGCTGGCATCCAATTGTTTTTCTCTGTATTCCCCTGTAACATCGCAATGGGGGTATTCCGAGGCGAGCTTGTCTCGCCTCGGAGTTTTCGCGTCTGATCGGGGAACAAGAATTTTTAATTGTACGGCATGCTAGATTGAATTAACTTATCTTTTAAGGTTGGCATGGTCTAAAGTCATCAAAGAAAGCTTTGCCATTATTTAGTCACGCCGCCAACATATATTCTTAAAGATCCCGTGTTGTGATACGATCGTATAAATAAAATGGACTCATCCCGACACCCCTTTTTCGCAAAATCGAAATATGTACGCCAAAATTTTAATTATAACAAAATAACTACGAAATGGTTAGTGAATCTGACGGCAGAAATGATTTCTCCACGCATAAACACATCGGGTAGCCAAGTTTCTCTCTAACACTCCAATTAGTTACAGAGATATCGTCTATTTTTTTTACAAAATCTGCTACTGCATGGTCCACTGTTTTGGAGTATTTTCCTATATGTGGGTCATCCATATTTTGCCGACCTTTACAACTCCATAACTTTTTTATTTATGAACCGATTCTTATAATTCAAGAAGCATGATTCTTAGAGTTGAAAATTCTTTCTTAGGTACCAAATAAAAAAGGGCTGAAGCGAAAAATTAAATTTTCATTGGCATTGCTACTCAAATCAGGGTTGAGCTGGGAAAGCATTTAGGACAAGTCTAGGTCCTCTGAAAGTAAGGAATTTCTCTTTATTTTACCGAAGGGCCGGCGGCGGCTAGCCAGCCAGTCCAGCTGTACATAGATCTAGGTTAGGCCCAATTGACCGATACCTGTTGAGTACACAGGTCTCATTAGATCTAGTAATCATTCAGGTTTAAAATACATGCATGGCATGTCAGTAAGACACCTTTTGGTTTTGTCGGAAATACTGTATAGGCCCTATTTTAGGTATTTAAAACTAAAATTTTATTTGCAAGTCAGTCATCATTTTTAAGTACGGCTAGCCTGCCAGTCTAGCTGTACTTATTTTAGACCCTATTTACCTATTAGAAACCTGTCGATAAGTACACAAGTCTATTCAGGTTTAAAATACATGCACTGTCAGTAAGGCACCTTTTGGTTTTGTCTTAAATATAAGTACTTAAGTATTGCAAACTAAAAATTTATTTACAATTCAGAGGCCTATTTTCTGCTGTTTGTAAGTCTAGCCATCATTATTAACTCTTGACCTGCGTCTGTGCTGAGATGTGAATCTTATCAGCAACCGATTATGTCGGACGTTCTGGGCAGGCTGCCGGGGTCACTCAGTGTGTACTGTTGGTGTACAGCGCGCGCGCCTGGAAACGTGTGTTTTCGCCATAAATACCGTTGGAGTGTGTTAATCGATGATGAAAATAATGCTCTATCTTTTTTATAGCTTTCTATTTATAAAGTGTTACGAACACGCGAATAACCCCCTCTCATAAGCTGATAAGACATTACAAGTACAGTCAAACCTGTGTCAGACGGCCACCCATTGTCAAGGAGAAAAGTGGCCGTATAAGACAGGTGGCCGTCTTAGGCAGGACTGATCAAGATGAAGAAAACAAACCATTCCCATCTGAGGTCCCAATCGAAAGTAGCCGCATTGTTGTTGTTTTTGTTGTTGTTGGTGGTGGTGGTTTGTATTTTGTTTGTAATTTTTATTTGTTGCTGATTTTGCACAAGGGTGACAATAAAACGAAATGTATCGGACGAGGAAGACCGAGTGCCATGTTAAAACAAACACATGGGTCGCCACCACTTGGAGAACGAGCGACGCTTCTGTCACAAGTTCATGTTGACGTCCTTTGTTACTTTGTTACAGACAGGGTAAACAGTGACCACTCATCTCACTTGCGATTAGTGTAAGAATTCTGGGCGGGGCTTACGGGTTATGAGGGATCACACGCTTACCTCACCAACAGCTGAAAATTAGTAGCTATTGGTCAACAGTGGGAGGGGCCTACGCAACATGATCGGTTGGAGGGACTATCTAACAACAACGACAGGTGATTGAATTATGACGGCTCGCCCACAACGCCAGGGGCCAATGCACAATTTATGACAAAACGTAATGTAGTCACTAGGTGGCCGTCTAAGACAGGTATTATTGCTTAGTGTGACAGGGGTTGTGAGTTAAAATATGGTGGCCACGGCCGCGTTAGACAGGTGCCTGTTTTACACATTTAAATTATATAGAAAAAACGCAAGGGGGAAATGGAAAGTGGTCGTTTGTGCAGGTGGCCATCTTATAGAGGTGGCCGTCAGGGCAGGTTTGACTGTAGTTACGCCCATTCGAATAACCTTTCTAGACGCTCTTGTTGTTATGAATGATCTGGGGTTTGAAAGGGGATAATATAGGTCAATTTCCGAAAGTTTTGCACTCAAATTGTTCTTTTTACCTGCACAATGGTATTCAAAACTGTCAAACAAGCTTAGTATCTTTTCATACAAAATCAAGCTCTTTTGACAGATTTTGTAAAGAAAAATGGAAGTCTTGTTTCCTGACTATCTGTTCGAGCTCCTCATATCTAAGTGGGTCGATTTGTTCTAATTTCATTGGATGAACATCTAGAGCTACCAACTCGGCGTGTTCTGAATGAGACGTAAGCATTGTTTATGAACCAACGCAGGCGGTTCTAGAAGTAGGCCTTACACGCACACAAACTCATGCAGACTAACGCAAACACACCTGAGCTATGTGAATGCGGGTCCGACGCGGGACCTGAACGGAGCGGGGCTGATTCTCCGTGCGCGTGCTCAGAGCCAGAGGCGGGACTGACGTGGGACCGGAACGAAGGCGAGATGCCGAAATAGGCTTATCGGGCGACATAAACCCGGCCCCCGCAGGACGAGGCTTAAGTACGGCCAGTCAAGCCGTCATTAAGTAAGGCTAGCCTCTTCCTTATTTTATTGTTTTCAGGTTGCGCAGGTTTCCATTTCATAGAAGTTATTATAGAAGAATTTATCAAAGAGTGAGCAGGGAGATTCCGTAATGACAGGTTTCCGTCTTGGACAGATTTACACTTTGTCAGGTTTGACTGCATATATTTGTAGAGTTCTGTGCTCCCACTGGTACGGTTTGGATTAATTAAGAGAAAGGCTGCTTTGATCCTCACGCCTGTCAGATCCATTCCAGACTGAGAGGGATACAAAGTCCAGCAAACGGAGATACTCGATTACCACACAGGAATCAGATTCACATCCTTTGTGTACAAATAGGAAGCATCTAACCACTGTACCGCAGATGCCAGTCCATTATTGTAAACTTCAGTTCATCATGAATTGGAAATGGGCAACGAAGATGTTATCTCTGTTTTTAATAGACTTTATGTACTTGCAGTAGCAGATACTAAGATATTGAGATGCAAAATCTTCCTTACTCATGCTACAGTATGGGTCAATTTCAATTATATTCTAACCTTGACTCTTTTACTGCCAGTCAACTTTTTCTCAAGAGTCTGTTGAAATGATATGTGTAGAATTTATATTTATATACTTTTTCAAGTTGTTTTTTTGGTCTGTTTTACTTCATAAGTAACTTCAAATTTGAAGGAAACAATGACTTTTTCTTTGACGAGAGACAAAAGAAGAATTAAATTTTGTGAGCTAAAGTTATTTTCAAATTCAATCCGTCTGTTTCAGAAAAGCCAATCACAATTCAAAACTGGCAGGAAGAACGTCCAAAATGTCTGGTAGCGTCTCTGTGGTGGCGTTTGAGGGGGAGTTGAATGCCATCGTCAAAGAGGTTGGTTTCCGTCCCTCAGTGCTCATTAGCAGCCAAATTTGCATTCTGTTTTTGTTTGTTTTGTTTTGCCTCCCAGTATAAATTGAACCTGAAATATGATAGGAGAATGAGTGGAAAAAAAGACCTAAGATGAGGGGGGGGGGGGGGGCATATACTGTCTACAGAGCCAAATATTGACTACCTGTGAAGCAAATGTTCTGTACTGCACATTTGAAGGATGGAGGTCTGTTGTCATACTCATAGCAGATGCTGCTTCTCTGCCACATTCTATTCCATTGTCCTTGAGATGTGTTGTTTCCTGTATTTTAAATATTGCTTAACGTGACTTTGTTTAGTATACTATTCTGTAGGTGAGTGGTTTGAACAAGTAAATACAGATGCTGGCCTATTTCTCCTAAGCATTTTTATTGCTATATATGGACTACGGTGAGCAAAATTGAACATGATTCTCTTTAAAATAAATAAGGTAAAGACAAGATCAATTGTCATGATGGCTGTCAAAATTTGCCATTGTTTTGTCAAATGATATTGGAAAATTATAATGTCTTGTTCGTATAATTTGACTTTCAGTTTTCTCAGTTTGCTTTGTAAAATATATGTTACTTAAAAATACACAATGTTGGTATCAGCTGAAGTAGAAAAATTCATTAGATTAAAAAAAGGACTTTTAAAAAGACTTGATCTCTTTTCCTGTCTTTTTCCTTTCTCAAATTTCTGCTTTTGAAATGTACCTTGTTCAGTTTAGAACAACACTAAAAATTTGACATCCTTTTGCTTTATCAGTATTTAGACTTCAGTGGCTTTGACAGAACTTTGTCAACTTTTATGGAAGAATGTAATGCAAAAGACAAGCCCATCGCACCCCAGGAGACTCCAGCTTTTGGCAATGAAAAGCTCATGCTTGTTCAGGTAAATTACTACTTTACAATCACACTTTCATGCTTTCCATATTTATATTAGGGGCCGTTCCCTAATGATGTCGGCTAAAATTTGGCCAAAAATTACCCCCCTCCGTCATCTTTTGTCATCTTTCCCAGGACCCCCACCCCCACCCCTCCTCTTCCCCTAGTTGACCTTAACCAAAATGTACATGTACATTTAAATAGAACCTGTTTTAATCTAGCCTCTAGCAGTCTGTGCTATAGGGAGATAACTCTTAATTTTAGTTTTTAGTTTTTAGACCAATAAAATGTACTCTATCACATATTTTCTTCCTTTCTTTCCTTTTCTTTTTTTTTCTCCAACCTTTTAGAGCGTCATGGTTGACGTCAACTTTGTAAGGAACCCGCCCTCCCCTCCATGTCAACTTTCGTCAAATTTCCCCTCCCCCTCCCCCCTCTGAGCTGACGTCATTTGTGAACAGTCTCTTATTTGTTATCTTCAAATTCGAAATTTCAATCTTTTTTTACTTGGACTGCTTTATATAACAAAATTGATTAAATTTGGATACCTATGACAAACGAAAAAGAGGATTGTTTTTCAAGATTTGGTAAGTCGAAACTGAAAAGCTTTAAAATGTATTTAAAATATGAGGTGTTGAGAAGATAAGGCTCCTCTTGCCTCCTTACACCCTCTCCACCCCTCCCTTTCCCCCCAAGTCAATTTTTGGGCATCACATTTGTTTTGGTGAATCAGGTTTTTTGGTTTAATATTCCATTTAACTCTTTGAAGTGTACCTGATAAAGCTAAACTGAATTGTTACAATTTTTTGTTTTATTCTAATGCCATACTAGATACAAACATGTCATTTCAAAGGTAGAATGTTCAGCTCGGAGGTAGCGGAAAAGAAGAAGGATGAATAAATGCAGAGACTATACACCAAAGTAAATATCTCATGTACTGTGTAAGCATGTTTGTCCAAGTAAAGAGAACCAAATGGACTTGTCTCTGTTCTGGGCGATCTTCTCAAACTCCAGCCAGCTGTGTCCCATATGCTTGAGATTTGCTATTTCGTTTCCAAGTGGATCTCGGCCTTCCTCTCTTTCTTTTTTCCTGAGGTTCCATCTAAGGCTTTGTCATATCACATTGTGGGCTGGCCTCCTGAGTGTTATCTCCACTAGGGGTATTGTTGTCTCCCAAGATTAGTGACTGTTTGATTCCTTTTCTTGATGTTTCTGTAGTGATAGATTTGTTAAATGGGGTAGAAGTGCTTGTGCTGCGCTTAATCCCTGACCTGAAGGATCAGGTGTTTCTATTTTTGGAGACACTACCTGTGTTGCTATTCTGCCACTTCTTACAAAACACTACCTCCACATCAGCTTTATTCTTCTCAAAGCTGGGGACTGCCTAGCAGAACAGTCATTTAGTCCTAGATAAAAATGACAGATACTACAGAGGGAAAGAAAAAAAGTAGGACCTACCTGTGGCTCCAAACACCCACATATGTATATGTGTCAACTGTTATTTAGCTAGTCTCAACCTTGACCCATGTATCTCTTTCAGAATCAAATGATGGAGTTCTACCATGAAGGCAAAGGTGATCTTTTTCTCAAGCTGTGGAATGAGTACCTGCCCACAAGCGTCAGAGATTCAGACAGCGTAGCGCAAAAACTGGAGTTTTATGTGAACATTTACTTCGCTATATATCCTGTCAAGTACAGCCAACCGCCGGTATGTCTGCCAGTGAAACAATGAGTATTTTGTGGCTAAGACTGCAAAATCATTAGACTGATGAGCAATGAATAGGTAATGGGATACACAGACCTGCCAAGTACTTTGTTTTTTTGGTGTTTTTTTGTTTGCCTACGTAAGAACTCTTATCAAATTTGCATGAATCCAATTTTTTTCTTGAATTCTATTTCCATCAGTGGTGCTGAACTTATTGTAAATGTCTTAACACTTTCCCTACCGCGAGCCCCAAAATACGGCTCGAGTGGTTCGTTATCTATTCCAATCCAGTAATGAAATTCTCGGCCGATCCAAGTTTTCAAAATAGTAGAATAGACTTCCTGTTAGCTGATACGAAAGAAAATATAGCACTGAGAAACGATTTTCAGTAATTTCAGCGCTTTTTTTGTCCCCTTCGAAACGTAAAAATGGGAAGAAAGCGCACCCCTCACTTCAGTATATGTAGGTAGCGTAAACACGGCCTCGCGGGCACTCGCGGCCTTCCGACCGCGTGGTATCGGTGAAATCGGGGTAATTCCGATCGCTGTTTCTTTGCTCTTTCGCTATAAAACACCAAATGCCGTACACCTTATAAAAGTTCAGCTTTTCTTCGTTACAATGGTGTAAGTTGTTTATATGTCCGATTATTAGGAGCTGGAAAATCGCCGACAAAAGCGAAGCCCCTCGCTATCGGAATGCGTGGTCGGCCGGTTGAAAAATTGACACGGGTGCATTCAAATGCTTCGCGGAACGAGGGATGATTAAATACCGTCTTTTCATTGGCGGAGAACTGTAGAGCTTTAAACGGGCTTTCTCATGATATGTGTTTTGCCTTTGGCGTCTAAATAGAAAGCTTTTAAAAATACCGTCAAAATGTTTAAAGATCACTTTTTACACAAAATATGTCAAATACCGGCTTATAAAAAATATCAATTAAAAGATCAGTTTATTTTCTATTAAAATAAAGTAATTAACTTGGAATTATTTTTTATCAATCTTTCCGCGAGACTCAGAAAGCATGTGACCCCGCATCATGGTACACTACAGTATAGAGCCGACTCTCTCGCCGCGGGGCTGGTGCGGCGCCGGCCGGGTCAACGCTCTGTGTTTTTGTCGAAATAACGACAGATCATCGTGTTTGAGGCGATAAAATACTGATTTGTAATGATCTCACAGCCTTGAAAAAAATTAGGCTCCCTATATTTGTTATAGTGATTGTACTCTGTTAATGTGGAGGTGTTTAGTGCTCTTGGTACTCTTTTATTGTCTGTCAAACATGGGGTTGCAGCCAATGACTGACTTTAACAAATTTGATCAAATTTTAAACAACTACAATTTTCTTAAAAATTGACAGAGAGGTTAAAGAATGGTACCAAAATGCTCAGTGGATATAGGCCTTTCAAATGAAACAGATAAATTTGGCATAGAGCTAGTTTGAAAATTTAGTTTCTGGTACCTAGTATGTCTCATATTTTCACTTCTATATTAGGTACACATACATGACTTTCAGCATACCTTTGCATTACTTGAGGCAACCTACCTGGGAAGTTAAAATGATGCTGTTGTTGTACTTTTTTAGATATGACCTTTCAAAGCTGAAAAATTGTTGATTTCATATATGACACCTTCGATATTGCATAATCACTTTAAAAAACCCCAAACTAATTATCTTGTTAAGTCTCTACACAGTCATGGACGAGTTCGCAGGTCTGGACACAGAATCGCAACAGACAGATAGAAGACTTAATTAAACTTTTCCCTTCGCAGGAGTCAAACATAACATTTTCTGCTGGAAACAGTGAAGAGCGTATAATAACCATTACACGACAGATTCTCTTTGGGGACTAGTTCTAAATATTTAATTAAATAAGCAAAACCAGACAACAGAGAAATTATAATGTGGGTAAATTGATTTTTTTTTAAATTCATGACTTATAACTCAAAAAGCCTTTGGTTATTAAATGTTTCAGTTTCCTTTCAATTTGCCTATGTTGTCTCTTTGAAAATGACACCAACTGGGTTTTTTTTTCAACTCTTCAGTGGCATATAATAGATGGACGTGTGGGGGTTTTTTTTCTTGTTTTTTTTTCTACAGCCAGCCACAGAGGAGGCGATGGGAAACTTCAAGAAGTTCATTGAGAACAGAGGATCGTCTCTGAGCCAAACAACAGAGTTCTTGCCCTTTTACGCACTTCCTTTTGTTCCAAACCCGAAGACGCACCCATCTTACCGGGAACTGTTTGCTGTAAGGAACCCTTCATGACACATACACACCTGGATATAATACATATGCACACACGCACACACTCGCACACACACACACATGCACACACACACACACATGCATGCACACACATACACACAAACATATACACACACTCACACTTGCACACACACACGCACGCACGCACACACACACACATGCGCGCACACACTTATGAACACACACACACACACACACACATGCACACACATACACACAAATATATACACACACTCACACTCGCACCTAAACACTCACAAGCACATTCACTCACATACACACTGGAAAACACATTCACACACATTTGTACGCATACACTTGCAGGTTTAATCGCATGCATGCAAGCATATGCACTCACTCACACACACACAGACACAATACGAGACATGTATATTGGTGATGTTTTGTGTGAAAACTATTTACAACATAGAAATATTATTATGAGTCAGTTGGTTGGTAATTTGGTGATCTTTTTTAGATTGCGATTGTTTTAGCTTTTATGCCCCATTATGTTTATAATGTAGCAATATGAGCCATCATAATGTATGTTTATCAAGAAAATTATGGAAAATATCTAGTAAGTGCGGAGGAGTTGGTATGGTACTTCCCTGTTTAGTTAACTTTTTTCCCCCTCTTTAGCTGTACTCAAAGCATGGTTTTGATCCACTTTTTATCTGATAATACAAAATGTTTTTGCAGCATTTTCTACATTTTGGTTAAAAAACGAAAGAAGTTAATATTTTCAGTTAAAGAATGAAACGTTTTAACGCCCCATGTCCTCACGGACTCTAGTGATCACAGCCCGATGTTTCCTGCTCCGGTAAGACGTAGCAAAAACCCCACTGTGATCCCAGATGTTGTGCACTAGGTCAAGCAGTTTGAAATGCCATTTCCAACCTTTCTTTCACCAATTTTCCTTCTGTCTGTCTGCACAGGAATCTTGGAGCACCGATCTGAAAACAAGAGTGGAAAAATTCCTCACGCTTGCCCTCAAGTCCACACCACAGCCCAAGCTGTTTGAGATTTACGTATCCTTTCCTTATAATGTTTTGTTTTGAGGGCAAATTATGCTCTAGATCAGAGGTCCCTTAACTCATTGCTGATAAGATATGGGGATAGATGTAAGAAGACTAAAGTACCAGCAGCTAAAATAGACCGAAGTTAGGGGTTTTGTCAATAGAAGTAATGTGAAGCGGTATTCAGAATGGGCAGATAGCTATGAATGTGTGGTAAAGACTGGAATGCGGCTGAACCTGGGTCCACTTCACATGTTTGACTTTCAATTTGACCCTTTTTGAAAAAGTTGTTCATAAAAAAGCTACAGCTGATTTCATGATGCCACTTTGGACATTTCTGCTTTAATCTGATGACGCTCGGCTCTTAGTGCGGTACTGTGGGGCAACTGTAGTCACAAGTGAGTTAACCCATTGCTCCCGAGCTATGAGTATACTCGCAGCTGCCGCGCGCTTCCGTGCAGCGACAAAACACCAGTTCACAAAATCGAGTCCGAACCACTTATCCAGGTTTCTATTGAAAATAATAGGTCGCTTGTAGCTTGTAAAAACTTTTGCTAGCTTGTTTTGATAGAGTTCTTCGCCAAGTACGAGTTAGTTTTGTTGTTTTGTCACTGCAAATCATGGTAAGAAAGTGAGCTCTGAAATCTTCATGGACGAGAAGAAAAAAAAAACAGCCACTAAAAACAACAGTGCCATGGCTATTTTTGTGTTTGTTAAAATACATGAACCTTGCTTTTAGTTTTGTTTTAGGCAAAGAAAGTGAAAGTAGACGTAAATCTAGAAAAACATGGCGATTGGATTGATTTTAGTGCCTTGAAAACTTCGAAGAAAAGCAAGATCTAGACCATAGATTTACTATAAGTTGCTATGAGTAAACCGAGTGCCGATGAGTCGCAGTCGGACGAAGAATTTATTGTTTTCTCTGCTCTTTCCTTCATCTTTCTCTCTAATGACATTAAAAGAACATTTTAAGTAAATTCTAAGCTAAATTTCATATTGATACCTTTAATAGTTTGGGTACAATGCGTGCCTAAGGTTAGTGCGCCAAGTTCAGACCGATTTTTTCCCCCAGCTCCCGGCAAGCCAGGTGGACACAAGTGCACTGCCGCCGCAACGCAGGGTGACTTGGGTTAATATAAGTTTACCTTGGGGTCAGAGGTCACTTTAAAGTAATATGGAACAATCCCTTTCTGAGGCCTCTTCATTCGTGCTGATTGTTTTAGGAGTTACACAGGCACTAAATGTACAATTCTTTCCGATGAAAAAGTTCTACCAGACTGGATAATTTACATTTAGAAAATTTTTTCATTTATTTTTCAAATTTTTTTTGAATAAAACATTTTTTTAAACTACATTGTAACAACAAAAATGTATTACTTCTGTCCTTAACTCCTTGCATCAGAGAGGTTCTGGCGCTGAAGGAAAAAGTAAGTTTATTATGTGTATTTATACTTTAAAAGACCCATTAATTTCGGATGACAGTATGCTCTTGAAATTAATAATTTTTGATCATTTTCCGGGAATTTTTCCCCCCAAGATAAATTAATTTTGGAAGCTTATATAACAAACTAGTCACAAGAAGGGGGTGGGAGTTATTTTCTATTTCACTTCAGCTTTATGATTGGGAGCCTATTGGGGTGATGGGATATAGATAGCTCACCGACTCACTGTCCCTGTAGTATGGGGGGGGGGGGGCTTCTCCCCGTCGGTGTGGGGATACCATTCTTATGCCACAACCTCTCGGTTGTAAGCTTGGCTTCATTTATATATCACTGACTTAAGGAATATTGCTTGTATCATATGTATTGCTCACGCATCTGTACCGTGATGGTGTACATTTCACAAACTGCATCATTACTCAAACTACTTCTTTTGTGCTGGCCCTTTGGGAAATTTAGGTTGTTGTTACGAAATTGATGCACAAAATAATTCACACTTCATCACTTGATACTTGTGTGTGTGATGTAGGGCTTAAGTGCTTCATTCATCATCTTCATTGCCTTTGTCACCCTGCACCAGAGTATAAGGCCACGGACAAACACTTTCCACCTTTCTCTATCCTGGGCTAGCCTCTTGATGTTATTCCATGTCTTCCCACTTTCCTGTACAAATGCTTCATTGTCACATGCAAAAGAAGTGAGTTTGAATCCCAATTTGAGACATTTTTTTTTTTCGAGCATCTCTGTCTTTCTGCAGGAACGTTGTATCCCCTCTCAGGCCGGGTTGGCATTGACAAGAAGGGTCAAAGCAGGCCCCCTCCTAAATTGATCTAAATTGTGTCAATTGAGGCATAAAATAATAATAATGATAATAATAATAATATTAATAATACATAGCATTTGTATAGCGCATTGCCCTGCTCTACAGCAAGCTCAATGCATTTTACACTCTGTTATTACCCCAGCAGACCATAGAACACTCAGAAGCATTCTCAGCTTCCCGGGAAGCATACAGTGCAGGCAGCTGATTAAGCGCTCAAACACTAACAAACTAAAACATCTACAATTACTTTTACTCTTCTCTTCCCGTGATGAATAACATCAAACTTTGAGTGTGTGTGCTCATAATTATGATCTCATGCAGTTGTGAGCGCTGTAAAACTTTCACCGAACAACAAACTTTTAAGTGATTCTTATCTGTGTCAAAAGTACACTAAATTCCCACCACTGGCTGAAATAAAGTGGTTATCTTTACTTCACTTGGAGTAGATATTTACATTTACTTGGTGACGTCAATAGTCTAGTAGTCAGGATACCAGACCTGTAATTATAAGGTTAGAGGTTTAGGGGTCGAAGCTGAGCTTGGTCTTACGATGTGTCCTTGGGGAAAGGCACTTTACACAAATTTTCCCATTTGGCTCTGTCATATTGGAGAGGGAAGTTAAATTTGGAGGTTCCGCCCCTAAGATGTAGGTTTTTGGTCAGAACGCAATGTATTGTTTATATGTTACTGTTGTCTTGTAAAGCCCTGGGAGCCTTTGTAGTTTAGTTGGGATTGAGTGCTATATAAATGCCATTTATTATTGTTATTATTATTATTATTATTATTGTTGTCGTTATTATTAACTAGCTGTACAGTGTTGCAAGGGGTGTAAAATCTGTCGTTTTGCACATTTTTGCATTTACTTTGTTACTGACTAGAACTTTTTCTCCTTTCTAAGATCTGAAGCAACAGCTGCTAATCATGAACCAACAGGTGGCAGAGGCGGAGAGGAAAGCGTCCACCTATGTCAAGAGACACTCAAAAGTGCAGGTAATTATCTTATAGTGGTCTTCAGTTTTGAGCAAGTTTTTAAAAAAAAATCTTAATGCTTTCCTCGCTCGACCATTCTTCTCACTGGAACCAATCCATTTTGGAGGCTATTTTTGTGGCCATTCTCACTGTAATGAAAAACCCTTATTATTTCTCTTCTTTTTTTGATAGGGAAAGTCAGTTGTGTTCTATATCAACAGGAATGGAAATAAATTTTCTATCAGACAAAGCGCAGAAAAAAAAGATCTAAACATAAAACAGTGGTTTTTGTGAGTTTGAAGACTCTGGAGTGGAAGAGTTATGAGTTTGCCGTGCCATGGTGAGCTCACGGCTATAAAGCGTCATGGGTTGCGCTCACCATAAAACGTGGATTGTGGTAAAGAATAGTTCAAGAAACAAAAAAAAAACAACAGAAGGTGCATTGTTATAAATCCTGTTGGGAAGGCCAAGCCTTTGTCTTTCAGCAAGATGCAAAAAAACAACCTTCTGTGAATAAGTAAGCAGAAAATTGCTGAAGATGTTCCTGTGTTTGGGCTTTTTTTGTTCTACATCAGTGGATGTTTTGTCCTCTCCCCCTCTTTTTTTAAAGTAAAAAAAGGCCAGTCTATACTATTAATCTCTTTGTGACAGCTCCCATACACCGTACCTCAGACATTGTGAGCCAAGATGCTGTTCTCCCGTACAAAGTACTCCCTAAAAAGCGCCATACATGGTTTTATAGCTGTTCCGCAACAGCTTTAAATGGAATTTACTGGGAAAGTACAGAAACAGAAATATTCTAAGTCTGCGGTAAAGAAAATATACAAATCGGGTAAATCTTTGATGTTCAAAGGGAGAGCAAAATGACTGAAGCTACTCACTGTTTTGGCTAGCAAAAATTAGGCTCAGTAAAAACAACCTGAGTCACAAAAGGGCTATAGACTATTTAGTGTTGAAAAAACAAGATTAACAGTCAAAAACCAAAGAGAGCAAGAAAAAAAAGTAGGACAGCAACTGATGCTTTCAATCCACCAGCAAATTCTAACTTGAGACCTCGGTGTCTATAATTTGTTTGAAAAATAAATCACTGGTTTTATTGGTATAATCTTTGATGATTGGTAAAGAGTATCCCCGACTTTCATTACGGGTACTTACTAATCATGATAAGTTTTTCAAGTGTATCAATCAGCATTCACTATTCATTTTTTGTATTAAAGTCCATGGCGAAGGGACTTGATATAATGACTTTTTGGGGTTTTTTATGCCTCTTGTATCATAGCCCTGCATGTATATTCATATCCTTTTCTGTTTCATCAGACGGATTATCACAATCTCATCGGTATAACAGCAGACCTGGTGGATGCTCTGGAAGCGACGGTTCAAGGCAGACCAGTAAGTTCACAATATACTTTTCATTTCTCTTTCGGTGTCATCAAATTCGATTTTTAAATGCTTAAATCCCAATTACTGCAGCTGTTTCCCGTGTAGCCGATTGTTTGACACAGTTTACATAAATATCTCTGACTTTTTCAAGTTTGAGTTCATTAATATATTGGATAACGTATACTTTTCTGTGAGTGCATAGCATAACCTATATTCCTCTCCGTGCTCATGTTTAACCATTGCCTCGTAGATGTGAATTTTAATTTTAAGATCTTGTTTAATCACATATCAGTTTGCTCACTCTGTGTTTATTCTTTAATCGATAAGTATTTGTATTTGGTTTCCTGGGTTGAACAGTGCAGTTTGTAGGTTTTCCTTTAATCATTTGTTTAGATGTCTATGTGTATTTATTTGAAGCTTTGTTTTGGCTTTGAAAAGAAGTTACGTATTGATACTAATCAAGAGATCATTTAATTCCTGATGCAATTCGAAATACATTGATTTACAAGTTGATTGAAAAATATCTGCACTGCCATTTTTTGTACCTGTTATTATTGTAAAGTTTATCTTTAAAAGTTATGTTATGAAAGTATAACAACACCAAAAACTGATGAGCGGTGCATGTTTAAATGTCACAATTTTGGTCACTGTAGACATCAGAGCAGCTTTATTTTGCGTGTAAAAAAAATCTTTTTAACCTAACCCGAAACATGTGAGACGAGACATCATTCAAAAGATTTACTAAATTCCCATCATCTATGTTGTAGTGGTTCAGCTCTAGGTCTTGTATGCAAAGGACATGGGTTCAATTGCCACATCTGGAGAATACTAAGCCGGGTGTCTCTGGGTTTTTTTTGTTGCTTAGATGTAATGTCATACTCACCTTTGGTTGATTTTGAAAGGTAGGGTCAGTGCGGCCTGCCTCTTTAACTTATAGTTTCGAGAGGGATATAAACCATTCATTGCGAACATTTGTAACTGGAAACTTGATTCTGAGTTTTGCAAGCACTTATTCAAAACTTCCAACAGACGTGTTTGAACATTTATTATTGTTTCCAAAAGCTCGGGATTTTCTTTTCCTTTTACTTTTTAATGGACTTCCTGGCCCATATGCATTTCTAAGCTGATTCTTGACAAAAAATTTGAACATTTGTCTTCAGGTTGATTTGGGAGTGAGTATTTCACCTATGAGTAATAGTCACCCTGACTTACAGGATATTTTTGGGCAGAACTTTGCTTTTTTTTTGTTGTCTTTTTTAAAACTGCATTAGTTCAAGAAGTCTGTGTTGTTTTTATTTTAGACGCATTTCTCAGGTTTGGCCTAGATTAAACCATTAAATTATGCTCTCCTATGCTTGTAAAGTTAAGGATAATAATGATAATTAAAGTAATACAATAATAATAATAATAATAATAATAATAATAATAATAATAATAATAATAATAATAATAATTGTGAGGCAGCGTGGTGGAATCATGCTCTCGTCAATTTTTGGGCATGTAGAATTATTGGTATCATCTTAAAGTTTGTTCACTTGACTTTTTTTTAATGAAAAAATATACATTTATCTTGAATACAAGTCCAGATATTTGCAAAAGAAAGAGGTGGAAGTCACTTGTTTTCAGAGGAAAAATTAGTGAGAAAATGGCCGCCAAAGATGAGTTATTTCCTTAACTTAAAAGTCCGTGGTAACTGAAAATTTACATTTTTGTACCTTTAATCAAGGCTTTTCGAAAAAATCCACACAGAAATGAGTTCTTCAATGAGCATAAAAGGTGTTGAGCCAAAAAACAAAAATTTGATAAAAATTTACAAACCTGCGGAAGAATGCAAGTTTCTTCACTTTGATTATTTTGACGAGAGCCTGATTCCACCCAGCTGCCTCTCAATAATAATAATG
>NW_004797687.1:113592-145295 GCF_000002075.1 Aplysia californica
CTCGTCAAAATAATTAGATCCGAGAAATCTTTTGAATTAAAAAAAAATTTTCTTAGCTCAACACCTTGTTTGTTCATTCAAAAACATTTTTATGTGTGGATTTTATGGAAAAACGTTGATTAAAGGCACAAAAAAATGTACATTTGCAGTTTCCAAGGACTGATTAGCTATGGAAGTCACCAAACTTGGGCGGCCGCTAATTTTACTTCTGAAACCAGGTGACCCCACCTCCTTCAATCGCAAATATCTCGACTTCTATTCAAGATAAATGGATATTTTTTTCATGAAAAGCAAGATAAGTGAACAACCTTTAAGATGATTCCAATAACTCCATATGCCCACAAATTGACGAGTGCCGTACTTCACCGCGTTGTGGCACAATTGATAATAATTGATAATAACAATAATAATCGATAATAATAATAGTAATTAAGATCACTTCACAGGGCCCACTCCCTGCTAGCTCCTGGCGCTTCACCATAAAATAAGATTTAAATCAACGTTTCGTGCATACTGGTCCATTCAACGTACCACAATTCTTTTAAATACATAATATACACTCGCAATCTGATGAAGAACACGTACAAAAAAAGACAGTCACTGTGGCTACTGTTCACACTTGCTGTTGGAAGAAGAATAAAAAAGATACATAACTATACAGCTAGAGCTGTCAGAGGATTCTGTTGCTTAATACCAATTCTGTCAGGCACAGTTGAGCCAACTTTCAAATTTTCTAAAACCTCAGTTTTGACTATTATTATTATAAAGCAGGGTCAAATATGCCATCTCAGTAAAGTGACGCATCAAGATTTTTTCAAAATTTATTACATTCATTTATACCAAATTTGAGTTTCAACGGTCTGTGTCAGTTTGAATTAAACAGTATTCAACCTTTCTTAATAGCCTATATGTGCCCGACACTATGGATATTGTGTCTTCACTTCAGTTTGTTCTGGCTAAATGTCCGCTGTATTGTCATTTTGGCCAAGCGTGGCTCTCGGTGAATAAGTAAGCAGAAAATTGCGGAGGACGTACCTGTGTTCCTGTGTTTGGGCTTTTTTTGTTCTACATCTTTTTTCTTCAATACGAATATGTCCTGAGCTCTGTCTAAAAATTTGTCAAGTTCAAAGAGAAATAAAGTGTAAAAAAAGAAAGATATTGATATAATATAATGACTTTTGTTGATGAAGTGTTGTGACCATTTTCCAATCTGTACCTTTACTTCATTTGTAAACCTTTTAAAGTCTAGTATGTGCACCACTTTTGTGACATTACCACCCATATTTATACCTCATGTTTATAACATTTCTAATTTTACGTTTTAAACCGCTGTGTTCTCTCCGTCTCTCTTTGTATTTTCTCGTTTTTGGCCTCTTGCTCTTCTTGTGGACCTTCTATTTCAAATCCATCCAAATGAAATACAATTGCATTACGTATTTTGATTTACACTTTTTTCTATTGTTGATTTGATTTTTTTCACCCTTTCTTTTCTTGGTTTGATTCTAGATAGATATGGTAAGACACATATGCATGCACATTTTGAATATTTGATTGCATGCATGCTTGTATAACTACAGTCAAACCTGCACTAACGACCACCTGTCCATGACAATTACCTGTACATATGACCACTTTTCACTTCTCCCCTTACGCTTTTTTTCTCTCCATATTTCAATGACATTGTCCAAAAGGACTGCCTGCCTAAGATGACCACTTTTTCCACAACAATGGGTGGTCGTTTTGGACAGGTTCAGCTGTACTTCCTTGCTTTCATTATTTTTTATGGAAAGGTTGACTTTTGTACTTAATTCTACCTGAATCTTGAAGCTGTGTAACTTTCCTGGGCCATGCTTTGTAGTTATAGTAGTACCAAAGATTGTATACTGCAAGAGGAGTCACTTTTCTTTTCTTTGAGACTGAATAGGGTTGGTGACAACGTCTATATTCTTGCAGGTAGGATGCCATTTTTAGGGAGCAACATATTTTGAATACAAAAGACTTTGAGTAAAGAACATTTATTTGAGAAAGAATTCAAAAGGTTTTCATAGGTCTATGTTGTGACATGTCTACTATTGCAGGTAGATTAAGGAAGATGCTTTTGTAAAAGAAATTTGTCTTGTATACTTGCAATCTTTGCTAATATTCTATTGATATGAGCTAGTTAACACACCTTCAGGTTGTCAAGTAGTTTTCTTGTGCTTGTTGTAGGAGTGGGGATTTTTTTCCCAATGACAAAAGTGCCTTTGTTTGTAGCATGCAAGTATGAAGAAAAGTAGTCTGGTTGACGTGGTTTCACCATGTCTTTCATACTGCCATGCTTGCTGATTTCGTTTCTTCTTTATATAGATCTAGACTTGGTTATTTTGCAATGATTCCAGCAGTTTCAAAGTTTACATGCTCTTCAGATTTTCATTTCTTTATCTAGAAAATGAGGGTTTTTAAAAATGTTGTATATTTGTCAATTCTATCAGTCTCTCTATTGTTTTCAGTTGAGTGCATGCATCCATTGGGCATGAGATTTTAGTTTTTGAAGCAATAAATGGAAACGTTTATTCTTTACTCTCATGACTGCACTGTCGGTGGTGGTGGTTGCTAGCTTTTTTGGTAATGCTTATATAGAAATTGAATGAACACTGTAGAGAGCATTGCAAAATCTTAAAGGATGAATCAATAAAAGCATTCTGTCTCTTTCTGAAAGCTGGTTACAGTAATGTCCAGTTTTCTTATGTGTCAACTGGATTTTTTTTGCATATTTAAAGAGGGCATCTTAGACTAATGGTTGAGTTATTGAAAGGACACGTTACCTTGCATATCATCGGCAAGCTTATATACATAAGTCTGTGGGTTTGAATCTGCCCAGGCCAGAAAGGATGTTTTGTTTAAGGAAAGGTTCTTGCAGATATATTCAAGAGGAGCTGTTGCACTATTCTAAAAATGACGAAGCTCAGATTTGTTAATAGTTAGGCCTCAAATTGCTCATTGAGTGCATGGGTGTGGCGGATATGCTTTTGATGGTAATTGCTTGTGACAGCACGTTCTTCATTGTTGAGATTCATGGACTTTGATCTTTTCTGTCAGCTCCTTCATTATTATTTTCATATGTACACATACCCAAACTCACACATGAATACTCATAATGCTCATAAGCGTAAAACACACACACACACACACACACACACTCACACACACACACACACATACACACACACACACACACACACACACACACACACACACACTAACACACACTCGTACACACACATACACACAGACACACACAATCAGACACACACACTATGATACATACACTCACACACAATACACACTCTCGCATACTTGATTACCTGGACATAAACAGTCTCAATTTTCAAAACATCAAAGACACATTATGCATGCAAACATAAACCAACATACTATGAACCCTCACACACATGCTTAGATGCTCTTACATGTGCAAACATACACATAAATACATAGAGTTGCACGGACACATTCATACATACTTTCATGCACAGAAATACACACACCCTCTCACATTAAGATAAAGAACTCGTGTTTTCCCACAATGAAACTCAAGTAAATGTTATCTTATCTATGCATAGTTCCCCTTTGAACCTCTTTCAGCTTTACCCTTATAAGGTCTCCTATGCTACACTAGGCTCTCACTTTCATTTCTTTATTTACTGCTACTTGCATGTTTTATTTTTTCATTAGCTTGCAGAACAAATTGCAATAAATAATGACTCAGTGATAGTGGCTATGATTTCCCAATGTATTTACTAACTCTGCTATGAGCTTAGCTCAAAAAGTGAAAAGTTTCTTTTGTCCTAATCCTTTTATTACTTATTTTTATTGACATCTAAAAAGATGCAGACTTGTTTTACCAAAACTTTTTATCTATGTTGGGATTTTTGGATTTTATTTTTGAAGAATTTTATTTGCTAGAATATATTTTTTATTCTAAAGGTCAGTCGTTGGTTGACTGAATTTTTAAAAGGAAAAAAAAAAAAGGATGTGATTTGAAGCGTTCCAGGGGACATGTTTGGTTATAGTGTTTGTCTTAGTTTTGAATTTTTATGCAGTTATTGTCACCAGTATGTGTGGTGTAATGGTTACAGTCTTTCCTTTGAATGCAAAGTACATGAGTTCTATTCCAGGACGGAGAGGGTGTTTTTCAGAGTATCTTTATTTTTCTGTTGTGATGTATCCCACGCTATCTAGATGAGTTGCAGTAGGCAAATTTGAAACAACTGGCCTCCTGGTTTTAGACTTCATATGTGCTGATAAACTGTTGAAGCTGAAAGAGGCCAGATCATTCGTGAAAAATCTCAGAAAGTTATATTGAAAGCCTGAACCAAAAAAAAAAATGGGCATCAATTCTTAATGGCATTATCCTTCTTCAACGCACATGTACACATACACACTCATGGACACACACACCCATACACACAATCACACACACATTCCCACGCACACACACACACACACACTCACACATGCACACACACATACACACACACACACACACACACACACATTCCCACGCACACACACACAGACTCACACACGCGTACACACACATGGATCATAGAAACATTTGTTACAAAAGTAGTATGACTTTCTGTCATCCGTCAGATTACACCAGAGTACCTACAACAGCTGTGTAACCGGCTCTTCACCTCCCACATGAGGACCTCGGTGGATCTGACGAGGCCAGGCACAGCAGGAGAAGCCCTGAGAGCGTCCGCAATGCCCCCTCCGTGAGTACCTCAACGCTGGCCTTTGAGCCAACTGACTATGCTTCTGTCTCCCCTTTTTAAAAAAATGAAGGTGTTTTATGCCCCCAGTGATGCAACTGAGATTATTTAGGAGACAGGTTTTGACCTTGTCTGACACGGCTAACCCAGGTTGAGAGTTCCCAGCAAAGAGATCGAGATACTGCATAGATATTTTTCCCCACATAGGAATGGAACTCGGGTCATCTGCATTCAATTGCAAAGTGCCTAATTGTTACACCTCAGAGCTGACTTTCTATCTCTTAAAGGGTCTTTCACTGTGCAAAGGATGTTTGAATGATCTCTTTAAGGATTAACAAGGCGGTTTTTCTTCTTTTTTTCTTTTTTTTTTGGTGTAAGCTTTTATATTTGTTTATTATTTTCTGAGCCTGATGCTCCATCTTTATAATGACCTACTTCATTATAGTAAGACTGTAAGAGTTTGTTAAAAAAGTTACTTTTTGTGGGGGTTTTTGCAGTGTTCTGCCCCTGGCAGAGCCAGAAGAGACGTACCCACCACTGGACTTCATACAGGTCAAAGCTCAGATTACAGATGCTCTGGACAGGAAGAAGGCACTGGTTCTTCAAGCTCTGAGATGGGTGAGAGACAAAATGATTTTTTTTGAATAAGGGAGTGAGATGAGGAAGAAAGAAAAATAAACGAGTGAGATTCATTACTGTATGACTAAGGGAGACCAGGCATGTGTTTGGTGCTAGGGAGGGTAAAGGTAGCCATGCTCAACCATGCACATTGAGTTCATTAGGTTCATTGGGTTCATCGAGTCAAGAAACATATTTTTGGAAATCCTTGCTGTTTTTGTTTTCTCTGACGCTGTGCAAGCAACTGCTAACTCAAGACTATGCACAGAAATAATGATAATATGTATCATGAAATGTTTCCATATCTCTTGTTAAGTTTAGGTTTTGTTTGATAAGCAGACTGCCCATATCAGTGACAGTGTGTATATTTCAGGTCAGCCTCATTCTATTATATAATTTGTCCGTACATTTTGACTGTGGCTTGCATTAAACATATAGCACTATTACATATTTTAAACTGTTATATAGTTTGTTTGTAAATTTTCACAGAAGTCATGCTTTTGTGTGTTATCAATGTATGAAATATATATGAAATTACCCCCCACCACCACCACCCCCCCCCCTCCCCAGAGGTTGACCCACACACGTGCCGTACAGAGAGACCAGATCCTCAGTGCTTACATACAGAACGACATTCTTGGATGTACCAACTCCGGACCCTACAGGGTAAGACCTCAACAACTCTTTATCACTGTCAAGCTGCTCCCACTAGCTTTTGGTCTCAACTGCTGTGCTGTGATCCACTTTCAGTGGCTCGGACACATTCCTTTGCAATGATGATGCTGTTATATTAATTCCGGCAATTTCCAGAAACAGGTCTCTCATACTGAGAGTTCTTTCATTAGATGAAGAGCTGTCAAAATAGGTTTGGTTGTTTTGATTTAATGACCAGTGTAGTGATGTGTATGTCACTCTCAGGTTTTGTGCTGAAAGAGTGCTCAGGCATAGTAAGGAGAACCCCCTCCGGAGATAAAGAGTTGATGAGCAGAGATGAGTACTCTTGTCTCTTCATAGCCCTCCCTTCAGGACCAGCAACAAGAAAACTTCTGTAAAAATGCTTGGGAAAAAACGAAAACTTCCTTCCTCTTTATTTCCAATCCCTGGTCTCCAAACATTTTTTTTCGACAAAAATTAATACTCTTTGTTTCATTGCTTGGCGCTTGTGCATAAGAACTAGAATTTTTCTCAGTTTTAATTATCAGTATGCTTTTTCTCAAAGAGCATATTTGGCAGACATCATGGTTAAGGCTTGTTTGTCAGCTCCATGTCACTCTAGTGTTTTAGTGCTTCCAATCTTCCGTATTTTTACGGAAATCCGCACATCGGAGAGAACAGGTGAAAAGATTAGGTTTTATGGGTTGTTGGCAATCTCTTCAAACAGTCTCCCAAATGCCATTTTTAATCATCTAAAGACACAAAGGGGGCTCTCATGGCTTAGAGGTTAAGGTGTCTGCCTCTCATTCAAAGGTCCCGGGTTCGAATCCGGGTAGCGACGGAAAAATTTTCTTCTAAAAAATTGTCTCCTTTCATCTCCTTTCCTGCTGTCTAGCAATGTTCTGTCGTCTGCTTTGGTCTTCACTTTCTGCCCTCACCCCTTCTCTCCTTTGCTCCCTCCTCTGGGCTCCTGTCTCTTTCTGCAGCCTTTCTACTGCTACTCCTCGGCTCCTTCTTACTGCTGTCTTTCAACCACACCCCTGATCTTTTGGTAGGAAAGATCTACACCTAGCTTTCTCGGACAAGGGCAAAAAATCTCGGAGGTCCCGTGTGCAAGCTGTGCACAATAAAGATCCCTTGGTGGTCTAAAATCGATAAGAGTAGGCTTCGGCCGCCACCCGCAAAAAATTCAAAATTTCCTACCTACTGAAAATGTTTAGTGTGTCCCGCGCGCTCATATGACCTTATGCAGTTGCGAGCGCTGTAAAACACTTACCAAAACAAACAAAGACACAAAATGTCAATCTCTTTTGGGGATCTTCTGCCCCTGCAACATCCCCTGTATTATTATTTTTATCATCATCATTATTTTTATTTTTTTAAATGATTATTGTACTTTTATTATTATTGTTGTTGTTATTACTATTGTTACTATTATTTCTAGGATTGTTATCATTTTGTTGTTATTGGTTTTATATGTTTTGATAATATTTACTAGAGTAATTTTACTATAATTGCTCATGTCATTGTTATTAGTATGATTTTTGCTCTTATTATCATTTTGTTTTTTCGTTATTATCATTGTATTGACCAATGTGCCATTGTTACAGGACACCATCATGAGTTTGCTGCTGCAGAGCTCGGATGTGGTCAAGCAGTACCTAGCTCGTCTGTACAACGCTTGTGCCTCCATGTGTGCTGGTGAGTTGGGCTTGACTTATCTTGACCTTGACCCCTATAGACCTAACCGGCGTCTGTGATGTTATGGTTAGGCCCTTTTCCGTTACACACAGAAGACCGGAGTTCAATTCCTGTATGAGGAGAATTTTTATTGAGTGTCTCACTCTTTCTGCTGGGACTTTGTATCTCTCTCAGCCCAGGTTGGCCCCGGGAGCAGGGTTGAAGCGTACTATCTTTTTTTTTTTTTGTCCCTTGCCCATTTCTATGATATTGACGCCATCTGATAGGTAGAAAAATGTGCATATGAGAGTGCCCAATAATGTATAATGTACAAAATTGTTTTGACATATAACTGTTACATATAGATGTTTCAGATAATTATAGATGTTTGTGAAGGATCTGAGAGCAACGATGACTTTAGAAATGACGGTGATGATGGTGATAAGTGATGATGTGGGATGGTGCTTATGTTTATAATTATTAAGAAGACATGCTTCTGTTATTTGGTTGTTGTTATTTTATTTTTTAAAAATATTAGCCTTAGTCCTATCTTCCTCTGCATTTATGAGTCATGAGGAATGTGGGCACCCGCTATCCCGTTCCCTACTGGAACCATCTTTAATGTCACCGTGAAGTTCCGAAATGGTGGGCACTGTCTCTGCTATGGTGACCTTGTTAGTATTAGCCTATTCTAGTGGGCCAAGACAAGGGAAGAGAGGACCTTAGTAGGTAGCAAGTACAGTGGCTGATATTATTTTTGGGATTTCGTAAGGGGTTTGGAGGTAGCAAGTTCACAATTGGGTTATAGACTTAATACTTATTTAAACATGAAGTTGCGGAGATTCCAACTCAGGATCCTTGAACCCGAGTCGAGAGGGAACAATTTTGAAGCGTGCTATCTAAATGATCTTCTTAACCCTTTGAACCCTACCCGGCCATACAGTGGTGGCGCGTACAACTGCCCGTATGCCTAGCCATTGGTACAGCTATGTGCGAACCCTATCTCGAACCCAGCTGGTCCGGTACAAAATGCTCATGGAACACAGTGTTTACTGTACAAGACGTTATTGATTTTTTTGAAGATCTCTCTGAAGTAGATGATGGTAATGACGAGGACTACCCTGAGTGGGATATAGAATGTGATTCTGACGATGATATGAATGAAGGGGTGAATTGCTCGGGAGCTGAGGCAGAGGGGCTCGGTAGCCTCAGGAGATCAGGGCTTAAAGGGTTAATATCTCGAAAGGGGTGTAAAAAACACATACACTCTTCACCATCAAAACCTTAATCTGTTTTTGAAGGGTGCAAGCAGCTGATGTTTTAGATCAATTTTTTTTTCTTCATATACCTGGACCTGTTGGGATTACTTTCTTATTTTGATGGGTGGTTAGAGTGTACCACTGGTTGGTCCTACATCTGTTCTTTCTCTCTGTTGTTTCAGTCTTTTTGTAGTACTTTTTCCATGCTCTAAATGATGGGTATTGCGTTTATGTGATGATCTGTACTCAAGCTCTCATGTTCCATTACAACATGTATATACTTAAGCCCTGCTTTTTGTGTCCCTTCAACTACCCTGTTGTGTGTTTGTAGAGAGTGTTGGCTGGAATGTAGGATTGAGTGAGAGAGGATGAATGTGATGTGTTTCTGCGATTCCTGGTGTGTCTAAGTTGTGTTGCAGAAGCTAGTGAAAGAACACTGTCAGTTTCTTCCATTGGGGTATTGATAAAGTATGTTTTGTCTTATCTCATCTTGTCTTGTCTTGTCTTGTCTCTTATCTTATCCATTCCTGTCCTATCCTATCTTTTCTTATTTATCTTATATTATCTTATACTGTAATTTTTGAGTAGTCAAAACCTGTTGGCAGATAGGCAATGAGATAATCATGTGTCTAGCTTGAGTTTAATAAAGAATACTTTTTGAACTAGGTCGTGGGTACTTATCAGCAAACCCAGACTTGCTTCCAGCCTTGATGGACATCTTACGTGGGGATGAGAAAGACCACATCGCTCAGGAGATGGTGCTGGGAGCCCTGCAGAAACTTAGCCTCAGGTGAACACCGTGCTGCTTTTTAATAACTTCTCCTGCGAGTAAGATTCATTTAGACACTTCATTCCATTTTTGTTGATCCACTTTTGGAATATTTGGTTTACAATTGCATACATATTTTATAGATATACTCAAATACATGCTAATAATGGGTCACCAGTGTTGTATAATACAGGATATCTCACCATTTCAGATAATCAACATGTCATTGTTGGTCACTAGTGTGAAAGGACTCTTTTTTTTTTTTAGCTAGGGTTACTGTATTAACTAGAATGACAAACTTTTTAAACGTTGCTGTATGTAAAGATTTGAAATTTGAAATTAAATGTGATCTTTAAGTTCATTATTATTATTAATTTACAATTTTAATTTTATTAAAATATTTTTTCCAGACGTCAACTTCAGTCTGCTATGATTGAGCGAGGTGTGATTGAGTGGCTGGTGGGTGTTCTGGAAGACAACGACTCTCTCTCCGACTACACGCTAGAATATTCTGTGGCCCTCCTCATGAATCTCTGCCTCAGGACTGCTGGTGAGAGACATGTGCTGGGCTGACTTTTTTTGTTTTTTTTTAAATATCTTACAACACACCATACATCACTGCGCATAGGATGCAGCTTTTTACCCTTGTATTATCTAAGAGACAGAAATGAGACCCAAAAAAACCTGAGGATGGGTGGTTGGCGGGTGTTCTTGTGTGGTTGGCTCCTTTTTTTCCTTTCAAACATCTGTTATAGTTATCTCCTCCTTCCTTTATTTGTTTGTTACTGTTTAATAACACCTTTAATCTTCGGCGTTTATATGACCTAATTGTGTTACTAGTGTGAAAAAACTTACCGAAACTAAAAACTAAAACCCAGTGGGGACCACCCAAGGGAACAAACTTTGTGGGCCAGGTCATCAGGTCATCAATGCAGTAACATGTGGACATCATCTCTTTGAAACTAATTGACAGGGACTTTTTGCACTGTTGGTCTATATCTTAGACTGCTGTTGAAAAAAAGTAAGTTATAAGAATGTTGATTTGTTTTCTTTTGAAGTGTAATTATTAATGAGGAATTGACTTACAGAGGAGATGATGCTTGCCATAAAAAAGCTGATGCGTTTTACCCTATAAACTTTTAATTTACATCAAAATTTTGGCTCTCAAGGCTACCTGTGTCTTATCCAGTCATACGTCCTGTACCTGATGATATGTAATATAATATTTTAGCTCATCATTTCTGAAACAGGGCACTGCTATTCCCTTCGCCTTAGGAATGAGGGTGAGAGGCATGTATGCTGGGTCAACTGTACCTAAGTTTTGATTGTTTTGGTGTCAGACAAAGAAAAAAAACCCATGTTAGTCCTTGAAGAAGAAAGTTTCCAACTATAGAGCAACTCTTACAGTCCCTTGGAATAAAAAGAAATTCACCTCTCTTTTTCTATTCCAAGCACATCATGACTGATGATTTACTTGAGATGTGTTTATGAGGAACCCTCCTGACATTCAACACCTTACATCAGAGTCAAACCTTTCCTGTCCCATTTGCCTCAGGACTGTTAGTGACAGATGTCATCTGAGTAGGCTGATGTCATGCTTTGTTTGTCTATTATATTTTACACCCTCTCCAACTTATAAGTCCAACTCTTTATCTTCGGAGGGGTTTTTCCCTACTATTCTGGAGCCCTCTTTTGGTACTAAACTTGAAAGTGACACACATGTCACTAAATTGATAAGAAATTAACCTTTTTTGACAGTTCTTCATCTAATGAAAGAATCCCCTGATAAGAGAGACCTGTTTTCTGCAGTTACCCTAAGTCGATATAACATCATCGTTGTAGAGGAATGTGATTGAACTGTTGTGAGTGGTTTCGACTGCAAGCTGCTGGTAGCGGCGTGTTAAGATATGTAACAGACTGAACTCTGTTGTACCCTTTGCCTGGTGAGAGATATCTGCTGGGTCAACTGTAGTCATATTTCATTTATTAAATCGTAGATGTGCTGGTGCAATGAATTTTAAAATCCTTTTAATTTTTTAACTGAATGTGAATTCCCTTTAAAAAAAATTGTAACATCAATCTTTGCATTTTTTGTTTTCTTCGGTATCTTTCCAACTGGTATCTTTGATACAAAAGCTGGACTTTGAACTTTGAATGAAACTAACGCAAATTCTGTTCCCATGTGTTGAGGACACCTCATAGAATAACTCAGTGTTTCTGTGAAGATGTATCCCACACAGCTTGGATTGGCCTCGACTTGTGGGGCTGAAGGAGGCTGCTTCCCAAATTGTCTGAAAATTACTTTTTTGTGTTTTTAAATTGTATTAAGAAAAAAAAAAGAAAGAAAACTGATTTATATGGTGCGTATCCATGCTCTACAGCATGCTCTATGGACTTTACAACTGTTATAACCCCTGCAGACCCAGGACATCCAGAAACATTCTTGGCTTCCCATGTGCACAATTTAGATCATTTTAGAGGCGAGCTGCTCAAAACCTTCCTGTCACGGCCGACCTGTGTTGATTGGGATATCCCGCAGACGGGCAGAGATACTTAATAAAAACTTCCCTGTGCAGGAATCACAGTCATATCTTCTGCGTACAACAGTACAGAGCCTAACCATTACTCCACAGATGCTGGTCCTTAAATAGTGGTGATAAATAAATGAAGCAAAACATTTACACATTTACATGAACAAAGCCTTTTAAAAAATGATCATATATTTTCTTTGTTTTTGCAGGCAAAAAAAAATGTATTGGGAATTCTCACCAAACTCTCAAAGTACTGAGCGACCTCTTGGGTCACGACAACACTGAGGTAATTGACATTGTTGATTTGCTGAGGGGTTAATGGGTGCCCTAGTGTGGTCTGTTTCGTCTTTTTCTTGTAAGTATAGCTATTATCATGATGTACTTTCTTGCAAGATTTGACTTCTGTCACACTGACTTGTTATACTACTCACCACAAACTTGTGTGATTTTTGAGTTAGTCTGTAGCCTTGTGTCATCTATAAAATAAATGAAATTAAATAAAATAAAAATAAAATTCCACTTTTACTGATCCTGTGGGGAAGTTTAGTTTACAATAGCATCTACAGTGGGAGAGATCAAAAGGGAAGACCACTTGGAACCTGGAGAAGAGTCACAGGGAATGATGTACAGAAAAGTGGAAAGACATGGAACAATATCAAGAGGCTTGCCCCGGATAGGGAAAAGTACAAAGTGCTTGTCAAGTACATAATATGCTGGAAATTATTGTAAGATCAAACTCACTAACCACCTGGCCGCTGTATGTAGTAGTGGGGTTTGAGGATTTTACCAGGTATGTTTATGTTTGGTTCCGCTGTTACTGATCAGTAATGGCCTGCTGAAGGGGCAATTTCTTGATAATCTACCTCACTTACTCTTGTGTGAAAAGAAATGTTCTGACTTTGACTTTGAATTGTGTTAATATTGTATTTGATATAACAAAAACTATTGAGCAACTGAGCAAGTTCCTTACTATGACTGGTCAAATAAAGCTGGTCTTGATGTAGACTTTCTTTTTCCTCATTCTTCTTAAAGCGACGTCGAATATCTTCAACAATACGGTGGTCTGTCAAAGTGTCACCGAACTCCCCAAAAATGTGTCTGTTTCTAGCGCCGGCTCTGGCCTTTCTGGGATTGTCTTGTATGGGGCATTCCTCAAACAAATTGTTGACTTTATATCATCATGTCATCTGTTTCAGATTCGTCCCTATGTCAATGGAGCATTGTACAGCATCCTGGCTATCCCGTCGATTAGAGAAGACGCCAAGGCCATGGTGAGTAACATAACCAAAAATGTCATGCATAAATGTGTCACAACATCGTGGAATCAGGCACTCATCACATTTTTAGCATATTGAACTATTGGTATCATCACACGCCAACGTTTGGTGAATTCCAAAGCTTGACAGTCCTAGGAAACTTGCAAATTTACATTTTTGGGGCCTTTGATCAACGTTTTGCAGAAAAATTCACACAGAAATGGGATTTGAAAAGGACATAAATGGTGTTGAGCCAAAAAAAAAAAAAAAAATTTTCCTAAAAAATTGCCCAATGGCTAGAAAAAAATTTCTTTTATTTTATTTAAAATATCAGACCAGTGCCTGATTTCACCACAATGCCTGACAAATAGTTTTTTCAAATCGTACTTTGCCTTGCACATACGGTCCTATTCTCCTGTGTTGTTTTGTCTTACCCAAGGGACCAGAGCGTGTACCTGAACATAACTATTTGTACCTTTTTGTTCAGCAAACTCACACCTCAGTGTACGACAGTGTACTTCTGGCTGTAGCCCTCGGTAACCCCAGCAATCCTGTGGCTTGTATGCCAGCTAGGACTACAGCTGCCATTTATGCTTTCTAAGAAAAAGGGTACTCATCTGTTAGATTTTGGACTGATTTTAGTCTCAACGTACATTTTCTTATCAAATGAATGAAGAATGTCTTTGAAAAAGTTTGGAGAGCAAGGAGTAGAATACAGAAAGTTAGACAGGTCTGTTGAAAATCTTTCTTCAAAACAAGTGTTTTTGTTGTTAGCCTTATAGGGGAAATGTCATTAGAGGAGTATACCTGGTGGTCATCAAGTAAGTGTGAGGGACATGTGGGAAGTACTTGTGCAGTGCTGTCAGTGATCAAGTGCTTTTTTCCTGCATGAAATGATTGTCATCTGGCTTCTTCTTACTCAAGCGAATAAATTCATCTTCCGTAATGAAACTTTTAGTATAATTTCTATTTCTTTACTTGCTCCTCTGTTGTTTCTGTCTGTGTTACTTTTTCCGGCTAATACAGCACCTGGACATGGATGGCTGGTGCCTCTATAAATAAATCATTGATGGTCTGGTATTACTTTTTCCCTAGCACAAAATAATCATCTTTGTGGTGACATGCTTCTCTTTACTCAGAGCAAAGAGTGTCTGCTTCCATAAACTCAAGTAGAAAAGTTGTAAAAACTGTCAAAGTTGCTCTTTACAATGTTCTTTGCTCTGTCTTGAAACTGAGACATATGAATGAATGTAATGTAGGTTATTTTATGATGCTTGCATTCACCCTTCCTTGACTATTAAAGGGCATGGAGGAAATCCTAAGATGCTTCCTTAAAGATGACCAGCCTGATATGAACCGACAGATTGAGTTTATCATCAAACAGCTCAACTCAAGTAAGATTTGTATGACTGGAGGGAAAAATGTTTTGTTTCCCAAAAAAGATGGGGGGGGGGGGGGGGGGGGGGGGGGGGGGGGGGGCAAAAATGGTTAAATTGAATTGGTATGAATAGAACAAACAAATTGGCCACCACTCGGCAAATGAGCAAGACTTCTGTTGGAAGTTTATATTGATGTCCATTGTTGCCTAGTGAATGAGTAAAGTGTGAAGTAAAAGTTGGATTCATATAAATCAGTTTCATGTTCATTTCACTACTTGTCAGGTTTAGACAAATTTTTAAGCTTGGTGCTTCAGATCAGTGAATCCGTCCTCAATTCTGTTGTACAGAATAATGTGCATTTGTAGTCTTAAATGTTAAGATTGTTTTGAAAATTTATACAAGATGAGTTGTATAATTTGGGGATTTTGTTGTTGTAAAGTTCAGTCTTCTTAGTCTGAGCAGATGGTTGTGAACTGATGCATGTACTGCTCAGATCCCTCGTAAGTACAATGTTTTACAGTAGGTACTGCATGTTTCTGCTGTTTCTCAACAAGAAGTTTTGTTGTTATTCGGTGATGGAATTTAAGAAATTTTTTTAATTTGTATTTTTTTTTAGTGATTTCATTTTATACTCGGTCTGGAAGTTTTATCAATAGCCTACGTCAGCTGGGGAATAAGTCAATTTTAGAATTGAGCCCATTCAAATTATGTCCTTCATATTTTTCTTTCTGCTCTGTATCGAACCGACAGATTAAGCAACTCATTTACATGTGGAATCATGCATGCATTTGCCCACCGAAGTGACATGTACAGCATGGATGTCGACATTCATGAGTCAGTGTTAAGGGCTAATTTTTAAAGTTTTTAATAAAAATTTTCTTGGGCAGCTCAGTCAGAAGAACTGCATAACTTTTGTATGCAGGAAGTGGGTTATGTGTGTTGAAAATATTTCCGAAAGAATGTTCTGATTACAAACGTTTTGATATTATCAGTAGGCCTGCTTTTTTCTGTATGTGGGACTGAGATTGATGGATTTTTTTCAACATGTTATGTCTGCTGAATTGTTTTTTGCTCTTTTGACATGTTATATACACTGTGTGGAGAGAGAAGGAGTTGTTAAATCTCCATTGAGTTGTGTAGGTGTGCATGCATATATATATATACGTGTAATTTTTGCATGTGTGCTTGCAATGTGTGTGTGAGGAAAGGGGTTGTAAAACTTCTATTCTGTTGTGATTGTTTGTGTGTGTATGTGTGTGTATGCTTGCATGCATAAATGTTCACATGTGGTTCAGCTTATTTTAATGTTTCTGTGCATATATTTATATATGCTGTATTAGTGTCTGTGAGAGAGAAATAGTTCCGGTCATAGAAAAAAACATCCATGCTTCCATGTGTGAGAGAGATAAATTAACGAATCGACAAAGATGGAGTTAGACATTTACATGTAAAAGAACCATGTTTATGCCTACCATACGCTTCACTAACTTATTTTTCACCCAGTTACATTATCATTTATAAATGCTACATCTGAAGGAAAATTTGTCCTATCTCTGGAATCTGGTCAGTTTTATCCCTCCAGTCTTACCTCTTGTAAATATAGTAACATTATGATACATTGAACCCATATTATATCACTTCATTATCATTCCTGTAATACTTCCTGGCCACCTCATGCAGAAGACCTGTGTTCAATTCCCAAATTGGGAGAATTTTTATAGAATATCTCGGTCTTTCTGCTGGGACGGTGTGCCCCTCTCAGATTAGGTTGGCCCTCGATAGGCAGAATAGAATCTCACCTCCTAAATGATCTATATTGTGTCAATGAGGTTGTGAAAATATAAACATTTAAAGATTATAATTTGGCACAGCTCAGGTGATGCATTTCTTTCTGATATGCACAAACTGTATGTTTCCAGGTGCAGCACAGTCTAAGTGATGCTACACTACCCAAATCATCATCATTTCCTTTGAGTTCAACATAAAAATTTTGAGGACAAACCTCCACAACTTTTCCATATCAATAATTGATGTTAAATTCAGAGGTCTGTCTTTAAATAGCTTTACTGTGTTGCATGGGGCATTAAAACTTTATAATTTTGCACATTTTTTTTTCACAAACCCCCCATGTTGTGAAATGAAATGGGGTTGACGTAGTCATTGATATTTGAGGGAAAACGAGAGAGAAGAAAAATATAGCCCTGAAATGAAGCCCATTGTTAAATCCATATAATGCGTCCGATAATTTCATCATTATATTTTATCATGTTCATGTTGTAACATCCACAGCTGTCTATTAAACCAGTCACTTGTTGAGATTGTTGCCGTCCTTCATTCTATTTGTTGTGTCAGCTGTTGTTGTTCTGAGTGGTCAGACCAGCATATGTGGTGTAGTGGTTAGGCACTTCGCTATCGCATGCTGGGGACCTGGAGACCCGAGTTTGATTCCTTAGTGTGGAGAAATTTTTACAGAGTATGGTCTTTCTGCTTGGTTTTTGTACCCCTCTCAGCTCAGTTTGGTCCCGACAGGCAGGGTCAAAAGCATATCTCCGAAATGATCTAGATTGTGTCAATGGGAGCGAAAAAGCACCTACATTGTACATGTAAAGTGTACCCCAAAAAAATCTGCGGAGAGACAATTGCAATCTTTTTTTAATCATATGCCTTCACAAGAGTCTTGAAAATCGGATTTGTCTTAATCGGAAAGATCACAGAAAAGGGAATAGAGGCAGACGAAATTATCTTTAGTTTTAAAATCTTGGTCAACTGTTAAAATTAATAGTTAGGACACTGCAACATTTCTGGGGATGACTGAAAATAGTAGTGAGTGGAGAGCCATGATCGTAGGTCCAGCGCTCGAGAGAGAGGGGGAGAGAGAGAGAGAGAGAGACACACACACACACACACACACACACACACACACACACACACACACACACACACACAGTGTGAGCAAGAAACGCCGAGACAGAGAAAAGGAGGCGGTACTGACGGAACAGAGTAATGTTTATGGATGTGGAAGATTTGAGAATCTCGAATTGCAGTTAGTGGAAGGTCGAAGCAGTCTAGTCATGTTGATTTCGTCTGCTTGGGCCATTTTAAATGTATGTGTTAAGATCAGTTAAGATCATTTAGAGTTAGAGGGCAGCTTCTGGTCCTGCCTGTCAGTGCCAACCGGGCTGAGAGGGATACAACGTTGCAGCAGAAAGACCGAGATAATCGATAAAAATGTTCTCCCCACTCGGGAATCGAACTCGGGTCTCCTGCGTGCAACAGTAAAACGCCTTACCGCTATACCACAGACGCCTGCGAGCCAAATTCAGAATTGGAAACCTCACCCATTAATGACAAAGAAACCCCAGTCAGAAATAAAATTACTTTAAAAACAACACATGGGTGCCTGAAAGAAGAAACACTCAGTGGGATGGGTGCCTGAAAGAAGAAACACTCAGTGGGCCTACTCACCTGGAAAATCAGTCACAATCTTGTCTCGTCGTGATCCTGTATTACCTGTATTACCTGTCCTGGGCAACAACGTCATTGCACACCGGACTGGTCCATAAGTGCTCAGTTCCCCCCAGCACCAAAGCCCGCAAGGTATCCATACTGATTGTTTCGGTGGCTGTCTGATTATGGCGACGTCTTTCCTTTCCCGATAATCATTGCTTTCTTTCTTCTCCCCCTCTATCCCCATTTCCCGCATCGTAATGATTGCGTGGTGTTCTGCTGTCTCCTTGTCTTCTTCATCCCGCAATTTTTTCTCCAGGGTCTTCAACACTTTTCCTTTGTCAAATTTCACCTCACCATCAACCACGGCACTGCCTGCCAGCCTATCAGCCTCCTCATTTCTTTTCACTACAGAGTGCCCAGGACAGAATATCCACGTGATGGCTCTAAGTGATGAGTGTTGTATTGGGTTCATCCATTCACTCCGAAGAAGCCCTTTCTCAACCCTTCGCAAGATGCTCTGGGAGTCCGTGACAATGATGAGATGAGTTGTTCTTGGTCTTGTATTATGAAGCCATCCAAGCGCTCTTGTTACAGCCTCAATCTCCATTTCCATGCTTGAAGCTGTTCTTTCTATGGCCCCTGACATGCCATGAACCTTTTTGTTCCCACTGTACATCACAAAACCCCATCCACTTCTCTCACCCCTCCTGACTGATCCATCCGTATAGATCACTGGGTCCTCTGATTTGTAATGCTCCTCAATTAACTGTCGTATATCATTGTCGTTAATGACAGCAGCACATTCCCGTCTTTCACGACCCATAGTGATGTGAACGTTGGCCAGGCTTCTGCAATCGGGGCTCAGTTCAAACCACTCCTTTCCACAGCATATTTCATCGATGCCACAAACTTTCCTCAATGAGTCTTCAGCTTCTACCATCCATGAGCTGCCCCGTTTGATCCTGTTTCCTTTGATGCTGCCCAGGTTGTCATGCAAAAGGTGCCTCGGGTCTCCCAAAACATTCAAGTACAGCTTTGCCTGTGCCACCTTATGCCTCACTCTGATGCTGGCCAGGCCAAGGATGTATCTCATACAGAAAACATGAGTGTCCTTTGTGCAACCTAGAACGGCCCTCATAACTGCATTCTGTACTCTCTTCAACCTGTCTATCTGAGTCTTGGACAGGGAGAGGATGCCCAGCCCATAGTCTATGACTGACAGAACCACCAGCTGCATTAGGAGAAAAAGAAGTCTCTGTTGAATTTCCGCTGAAGCCAAGGTCTTCACTACATTGATGCCCTTCTGAGCCCTGACAGCAACATTGTCAATATGTCCTCGGAACGAAAGTGTCCCGTCCAGAGGGATTCCCAGGTACTTCAGCTCATGCTGTCTGTCTATGAGAAAGTGGTCAAACACAATTGGAGGCATAGGATCTTTCACAATACGGTCGTTGAGTGAGCACCAGATGGCCTGTGCTTTGTCTGGATTGATGACCGCCTTGTATTCCTCGCACCAATCTGCGACCTTGTTCAGCCTGTCCTGTAGCATCCGTCCAACCGCTAGCCCATCGCGACCTTGTCCGTAGACCATCACATCATCTGCAAATGTGAGGATTCTTTCTGCTCCACTTACACCGATCCTGGCAATTTTGGATGTATATATGTTGAACAGAACCGGTGATAATGCTGATCCTTGTGGCAGTCCTGAGGCAATCACTACTGGGTCTGACATCCACCGCCCACTTCTCAGCACCACCTTCCTCTCAAGCAGGGCTTCGGAGATCCATTGTATCAACCAGGGGTCAACATCCATTTCCATCAGGAGATCCATGAGCTTGCCGTAATCAACTCGGTTGTAAGCATCCTCTAGGTCTATAGCAGCCACTGCTGTCTCCTCCTTTCTCTGGAACCTTCAAATACATCACAGGCTAACACAGCCGTGTTTGTGCAGGTGTCTTTCCCTGGTCTGTAGTTTCCAAGGCCGTCTGGAAGGAGCTTTTTCTTCTCTAGGTAAATTGCCGGCCTCTTGGCCACAATCTTTTCCAGGATCTTTCCATACGTGTTCTGCTTGGTGATGATTCTGTATCCCTTGATGTTGGAGTGGTCTTTGCCTGGTTTAGGAAGAGGCATGAGGTAGCTGTGTAGCCACTCCTCTGGGATCTTGCCTTTGGCCAGACTCTCGTTGAAGTCCTCCACTCTGCCCTGTAGATCTTTTTCATCTGCATCCTTAAAATGGCTGTATCTCACCCCATCAGGCCCTGCTGCACTATCCTTCGTTCCACTTATGACACGTTTCACTTCCTGTATTGTGACACCCTCTCCATACTGCACCTCTGGCACAGCAGTCTTCATAATTGCCCTGGTGTTAGCACGCTCCTCCATGTTGCCTTGGTGAGTCTGCTTGATGTACCTCTCAAGGAAAGCCCGGCCTTTTGCTTCATCTGTCTCCAGTAGCCTATCGTTCTCATCTTTAACAGACAGAGAGACAGCGTCATTCCTTAATCCCTTCATTTTTCTGTCGTACTCAAGCACTGTGAATAGAAGACTGAGGAGAGCCAGCAATTACACCAGATAACTAGATACGACTTGTTGTGGTTATACTGAGAGGGATCGGGTCGGGCCAGGTCGGGTCGATCGCCCCACTCGTCGCCTGAAAACGAACGCATTTCTTTTTTTAGGGGACGAGTTTGGTGCGATCGGCGTGTGCCTCGATAGCCGCTTTGAGCCCTCAATTTGGCTAGCAGTTCGACCCGACCCGATCCCCCAGTGGCTCGACGTGGCACGCAGAGGACCAGAATTCGATTCCTATTCTGTGTGAGGATAATATAATGTATCGAGTACTTAGTCTTTCTATTTGAAGTTGTATCTCCCTCATCCCGGGTTGGCCCTGACAAGCAGGGTCCAAGCCTACCTCCTAAATGACTTAAACAGAATAGACGGGGGTGCAAACGCCTTACTGCGTTGGGTAGAAGACTAAGGGCCTTGACAGGACGATATGTAAAAATCGCAGCAGTAGTTTCTGCGCAATCTAGTGATACACTGTAGACAATGGGTGCGGTCACACGAGCGGCATGCGTTTTTTTTTCAGTCCTGGCGTAGCAGACGTTTACTTACTTGTTTACTTGTGTGAAGGACAGACATCACTGCACAAGGGGCATGCTCTGTCCCCTGAAGAAGTACATCTCGAAGTGTGCAGATGCTGACGGTTCCTAGCAATGGTTGATTCCATAGCCTTCTCCTCCCACTAAGTCTTGAACTTCTGCAGGCGCCCCATCCAATTCCAAGCTCACGAAGTTGCTCAAGATGATGGTATTCCGACTCGTCTTGTTCTTTTTCTTGTTCTTCCCTGACTGAACGTACAATTTCAGGTTTGTCAGGGCACAGCTTCCCTTCTAGTTTTGCTTTCCCAGCGAGCTCATCAGCCCGCTCATTGCCCTTGACTCCAGCATGGCCGGGGTGAAGATCCACGTGATCTTTTTCAGTGTTGTCTTCTTCAGGAGCTCTGTCCATTCAGCTCCAAGGTTCCCACTCTCTATCTTCCTCAGAGTGCTCTGAGAGTCTGTGACAAAGACCACATGAGCTTGTCGAGTTGTTGTGACCATTTGAGAGCCTGAGTGATTGCCTCTATCTCCATTCTCATGCTAGATGTTGTCATATCGTATGCTCTCTGCTGTTCCTGCACCAACCTGCCACTCACTCTTGCTGAGAAGCCCCATCCAGATTTTCCCCCTCGTTTAACAGATCCATCCGTGTATACAACCACATCTCCGTGCCGTGAGTTTTCTTCAACCAGTTGTCATATCTCAGCATCTGTCGCCCCCTGCGGCCACTCTCTACATTCTCTGTTCAGCGTAATCACTACCTTCCCAAAATCTCCCTGCTGTCTCTTATTTATCTTTATCCATTCTTCACCCCGCATTATATCTTCCAGTGGGCAGACTTCCTTGATAGTGTTTTCAGCCTCAGCCATCCAAGAAGCTCCTCGTTTTAGGCGATTTCCCTTGATTGCTCCTACGTGTGTCGCCCAAATTCCGCTACGCCGCGACACACCAGCCTTTTGGTGAAGCGCACAGTTCAAGGGACGCGGACACACGAGATGGATTTACTACCGGCGCATTCCTACAATAGTTGTGTTTTTCTCGTTTCTCATTCAACACGACAACATTCCCATTGCAGCCATGTCCTCTTATCACGAAAGAGAGCATTTGATTTTGGAAATAAAGAACAGAAACATCATTTAGGACTACACTAGTGAGGAAAATAGAAACAAAATTTAATAGAAATTATGCTGGGATAGATGTATGCCTAGAACTCAGACCAGAATGCTATGATGCAAGTGATGCATTGAAGAAACAGACACGTAAGCAACTTTTCCATTTTATTTGACTTCTATCCTGACATGTTCTTGAAGTTTTTCATATAAGGTGTAAAACTGTCCTCTTAGTAATCTGTGAGAAACAATGGGATGAACCCAAAATCTTCTGTGTCCCTTTCTTTTTTTACAGATTCTTCTCATCACCATGACCAACGCCACCCTAACTCTCCGATCGTCCATGTTGAACTGAGCGGTAGCGTTAAACGTCGCCCCGTGTGGCTGCCACACAAAAGCAAGCGACACCTGCGCGATAATGTAGCTCGTCTGTCAAGGCCCAGAGAAGGCTGGTGTCTGTGATGTGCCGGTTAAAGTCTTCGTTGTTAATTGAAAGCAAAGGACGTGAAGTTTGATTTACTACAAGTAGCAGTGGAGCATTTTTTTCTTCTTAATTAAATGTATCCGTCTGCCTTTTTTACTTTTTTTTTTCATGAAGTGTTTTACGGCGCTCGCAACTGCAAAGGTCATATGAGCGCGCGGGACACATTAAACATTTTCAATTGGAAATTTTGAATTTTGCCTGGGTGGCGACCGAAGCCTACTCTTATCAGTTTTGGACCACCAAGAGATCTTTGACGTGCGCAACTTGCACACGGAACCTCCGAGATTTTTCACCCTTGTCCGAAAAAGCTTAGTGTAGATCTTTCCTACCATAAGATCAGGGGTGTGGCTGAAAAACAGCAGTAAGAAAGAGCCAAGGAGTAGCAGTAGAAAGGCTGCAGATTGAGTCAGGAGCCCAGAGGAGGAAGGGGCAAAAGAGGTGAAAGGGTGGGGGGCAGAAAGTGGAGATGAAAGCAGACGACAGAGAACATTGTTAGAGATTAGAAAAAGAGGTGAAAGGAGACCCTTTGGGAGGAGAAAAATTTCCGTCGCTATCCGGATTCGAACCCGGGACCTATTGAATGAGAGGCGAACACCTTAACCTCTAGGCCACGAGAGCCCTTCCGTCTGTCTGCTGGGATATTAAATGTAGTCGAAGCAGCCCGCCTCCAGATTATATTTTGCGCTTCATTAACAAGAATGATGAGGGTCAAAATGTAATATACCAAAAAATTGTTGGTCTGGCCTCTAAGGCATACTACTGAGAGGGAGGTGTTCAATGGGAAAAGAACGGGTGTTATCACAAATTGGAAAACGTCAGGGTATCAATGTTAAGAGCTTGTTCACTCATAGTTTCATTCTGTTAAACTGCTGGATTACTAATTTCTTGACTTCGCTTTCTACTAATACGAATTATAAACACAAGTCAAACAGAAAAGAAATTATGAGTCTACCAGCTTTTAAAGCTGATATCCTCATGATTTCCACTTTGTCATAACACGCGTTTTTTCCTTTAAACCCATCAAATGTAACACTGCGGATGACTTCTTTCTATGTAGGCCTTCTGACAGTGTCAGTTGGCATACACGTATAATTCAATTTTTTTTTAATTGGTGGGGGGTGGGGGATGGGGGGTTTAAACAACACCACCGATCTCCCATACGAAGTGTACATTTATAGCGTTGGTATCAGAATACATTTCTGAATCATGAACTGAAGAGGAAACTCACTTGAATTAAATACATGTATACCACAGCTCAGTCTTTTGCTAGCGCTGTTGTCTATCAGCTCTCTCTCTACACCACTTACTTTGGTATCATCATCATCATCATCATCATCATCATCATCATCATCATCATCATCATCATCAGCTTGCTGCTATCGAAAGCTGAGGCTTTTTTCTGAGCTAATTGAACGAGTGTCAATAAAATTCAATTAACTGCGTGCTTTTGTTTAAGAATTGTGTTGTTGTTTTTTAAAATTAAATGATTTCAGCGATAGTTCTAAGGCCTTTCACTTTTCTCCAAATACCCAGACAATTAGAAACTATCAGTAAAGAGGCGGGGCGGGGGGGAGGTGGGGTAGTCCGTCTGTTTTTACTAATTTTTAGTCTGTTGAAATATTATAGGTGACCAGGAACGACCTCACGTTTACCACAAATACTTAAAATAGACCCACTATACTATTAAGGCTGCAAACTAAATCTCCCACTGTTCCCAGTTTCTTGACAGTGAGCTTATATTTCATAAGACGAAGAAATAAAGCGAGTTTCCAGTATGTATTCAACACGATTTCATCACTGCATTGAAAAGACGGTATTAGTATTACATTCCATTTGAAAACAAACTTAACTCACTGATTCAATACACTGAACAACGACGTCATTGTTTGTCCGATCTCCACACAGAACACGGGTGACACAGACGCTAGACAACATTGATTGTTAACCAGCCCACCCTTCATTCTAGTGTACCATTGCTGCGATTCTGTCGCCAAATCTTTCTATTTTGACATATTATATTATACGCAATAAACGAATTGACAAGAGAAAGAGCCAGGCGTGGGGGGAAAGTAAGTCGGCTACAAAACTAAACATGGCATCCATGAACCTGGAAGATTGTGGTGTTTGAGTGGCTTCCTACATACAAAGAGGGAGTTGAGCCCCATGGAGGAGACATATTGGATTATTAATTATACTATTTCCCAGACGTTCATGATTTCTCGTCCCGTACTGGAATTAAACAGAGCTTAAGAATCGAAATTCTGCTTCGCTACAAAATTTCTTTTTCAATAAATCAGTTCCCTCATTAGTATTCATAACCTCACAGCTGTCTGAATAAATGCATGTCCTCGTACATAATTTATGTAGTCCGATGGCTTTAAACACCTATATCGGGCCAACATTATTCTAAACAATAAATAGATAGGGCATATTCGGAGTCAAGCAATAAATGTCTAGTTTAACTGTATAATTGTCCCGATGATTGAGGTATCAATGTAAATAGAAAAAAAAATTGTCATCTATATAAGCACCTGGATATAATCATTGTTACTTAGGATTTTAACGCTACATTGTGCGTAGGACAGGCTGAAGCATCTCGCTGTTACCCAGACAACAGAAAGCTTTCATTGACATCATCCCTCGGCTCTCCAATCATGAAGAGCCTTCTCTCGTTCGTTTTCCTTCTGGTCCTGCTGGGTGTAAGTGAAGGTGAGTGAACTTAATTAACATTGTTAGTCGTTTCTGTCTAGGAAAACGTCTTCTTCTTCTTCTTCTTCTTCTTCTTCTTCTTCTTCTTCTTTTTCTTCTTCTTCCTCTTCTTCTTCTTCTTCTTTTTCTTCTTCTTCTTCTTTTTCTTCTTCTTCTTCTTCTTCTCCTCCTCCTCCTCCTCCTCCTCCTCCTCCTCCTCCTCCTCCTCCTCCTCCTCCTCCTCCTCCTCCTCCTCCTCCTCCTCCTCCTCCTCCTCATCCTCCTCCTTCTTCTTCTCCTTCTTCTTCTTCTTCTTTTTTTTTCTTCTTCTTCTTCTTCTTCTTCTTCTTCTTCTTCTTCTTCTTCTTCTTCTTCTTCTTCTTCTTCTTCTTCTTCTTCTTCTTCTTCTTCTTCTTCTTCTTTCTCTCTCTCTCTCTCTCTCTCTCTCTCTCTCTCTCTCTCTCTCTCTCTCTCTCTCTCTCTCTCTCTCTCTCTCTCTCTCTCTCTCTCTCTTTCTTTCTCTGATATTTCTATTAACCAGTCCCGTTTTTCTTTGCACTGAAAGATCTTATTTATTCAGTTGATGTGGCTCTACCTTACTCAAACAATCAAAATATTATTTTGTGAATATTGATGATGATAATAATAGTAATAAATCTAATAATAATGAAAACAATAATAATATAAGAAATAAATAAATAATACTTGTAATAATAAAAAATACTTAATAATAATAATGAAAATAATAATAATAATAATTATTATAATTAATAATAATAGTAGTAGTAGTAGTAGTAGTAGTAGTAGTAATAGTAACAACAACAACAACAACAACAGCAGCAACAATAATAATGATAATGATTATTATTATTATCATTATTATTATTATTATTATTATTATTATTATTAATAGTAGTAGTAGTAATAGTAACAACAACAACAACAACAACAACAACAACAACAACAACAACAACAACAATAATAATAATAATAATAATAATAATAATAATAATAATAATAATTAATAATAGTAGTAGTAGTAGTAGTAGTAGTAGTAGTAGTAGTAGTAGTAGTAGTAGTAGTAGTAGTAGTAGTAGTAGTAGTAGTAGTAACAACAACAACAACAACAACAACAATAATAATAATAATCATCATAATCATATTCAAAATCATAATCATAATAATGATAATATACCGGCAGGAAAAAGAAAGAGATGCATCACAGCCTGTGAGGGTTTGGACGACGGACAGTACCAGCTGTGTGACACGTGCAGCCGGTTTGCCATATGCTCAAATGAAGTGAGGTACGAAATGCCCTGCCCCCCAGGCCTTGCGTGGGACGATAAAGAGAAGAAATGCGTTGAGAGCTCCACCACATGTGAAGGCCTCGACCTGGCAGGACCTCCAAAGGACAACCGTCAACGAAGTCGCAACCGTAAAAATAAAGCTTCTAGGGTTTGAAAAACAAGTTTTGTTTTCAAAGTGGGGGATTTTCAGCTTCTCAAAAAGAATATCCCATTATCGTTTTATTGACTGGAAATTTCAAACAAGAAATAGCTTACCAATGTTTGTTTTTTTTTAATGTTTTTTTTTTTTAGCTGCTGTTATCACTTTGGTATTTTTTTAATTTTTTTTTTTCGATATTGTATAAAAAATGTTTCGAAGCTCGGGATTTGCCCCAAAGATGAAGAGTATGAAATATACTCAAAAGTATAGTGTACTTACTACAGTCAGCAGCAATAAAGAACAAAGTATTTCCCCCTGAAGAGCATGTTGATTTTTACTTTTATTTCGACGTAATTTCAAATGTGCAAATGCGTGAAATGTGAAGAAACTTTCAAGGTACATTTTGAATAGTCGACATGGACTTGACCTGGTAACGGGAAACAACAAGAGAGTTACTGACAACGAGTATCATGCAAGAGTCGTCTCCCTTGTACTTCTGTACTTCTGGCCTCTTCCCGTGCACTGGGCCACGAGGAGAGGAGGAGGAGGTGGTAGTGGAGGATGAGGAGGAAGAGGAAGAGGAGGAGAAGGTATCGGAGGGTGTGCAATTAACGCACTAGCGTAAACTTGTTAAGATCATAGAGCCTTGAACGTCGTTGAAGTTTACTCCATACTATAAAAAAAAACATAACACATTTTATAAAGAGACGCAAACGAAATCATCTGATAATATTGTTCACAATCAAGGCGTCTGCCTGCATATGGAATGTCTCTGATATAGGTCTACACAAGGAAATAAGCTCTAATAAGCACAGAAAGTTGATTAGTCCCTATTTTGATTACTGTTATAAAGGTGTCCTCTGGCTTATGTTCATGGAATAATTATATAACTGATGTTTTTGCGAATCCCAAACATGAGGTACGAATTAAATGTCTTGCCTTCCTGGCCTTGTTTGTGTGGGACGATAGCAAGAAGAAACTGTTTCAGATAATTTCGTCATGTTGAAGTTGAGGTTGTAAGACTTGGCTTAATGAGGACAATTTTATGCAAGTTGGCATACGGACATATAATTTGGTGATGCCGGCATCTGCTGGTGTGTAAAATTTACGCTCTTCACAGCAGCACACAGAAGACATGAGTTTGATTCCCGAGAGAGGATGTTTTTTGTGTGTTTTAAAAAATCAGACATCCCGCCTTTCAGTCATGATGCTGTGTCTCGAGCAGCTAAGGCAAGGGTCCTAGTCCTAACAGGCACGACCAAAAGAAGCCAGTCCCCCAATCAACCTTAATTGTGTCGACGGGGGTGTAAAAACATCCCAATTACAGTTATAATTTGTTATATTTACCCCCCCCCCCCCCCAATTCACATTTTTTAAAATATCAAAGCTCTTAATGTGAGGCAGCGTGGTGAAATCAGGAGCTCGTCAAAATAACGAAATCAGGGAAACAAGCATTTTCCCGCCAGTTTGAAATTTTTTATCAAATTGTGAGGCAGCGTGGAGGAATCAGGCTCTCGTCAAAATAATGAAATCGAAGAAAACAGCAGTTTTCTCCATGCTTAGCAATTTTTATCAAATTTTTGTTTTTTGGCTCAAAATCTTTTATGTCCTTTTACTAACACATTCCTTTGAGGATTTCACCGAAAATGTTGATTATAGGCACAAAAATATAAAGTTACAGTTTCCATGGACTCTCCAGCTTTGGAATTTACCAAGCTTGGGCTGCAATTTTCTCGCTAATTTTACCTCTTAAATCAGGTGACCCCCGCCTCCTTCAATCCAAAATATCTCCACTTCTATAGAAGATGGATGGATAATTTTTTCATTGAAAGCAAGACAAATGAACAAGCTTTAAGATGATACCAATAACTCAATATGCCCAAAAATTGACGAGAGCCTGATTCCACCAGGCTGCCTCACAATTCATATTTTTTGGCTCATCCTCCTTTTTGTCCATATAAAAACACAATTTCATGTGCATTTTACTGAAAAACATTGATTAAAGGCACAGCATATGTCATTTTTCAGTTTTCAAAGACTCCTTAGCTATTGGAGTTACCAAACTTTGGCGGCTATTCTCTTGCTAATTTCACAACTGAAACCAGGCGACCTCACTCCCTTCAATTGCAAATATCTTGAGTTCTATTCAAGATAAATGGATATTTATATCAGTGGAAGTTAGGCAAATAAATCAGCTTTTAAATGGTGCCAATAAGTCCATATGCCCAAAAATTGATGAGTGCTGGATTCCACCGCGTCTTGACACAAATGTATTTCCTTAAAACATCCTCTTTTGCAAATGTCTTGAGAATGAGATCCAATGGTTCATGGGGGTAACCTATAACAGATTTCCTCTCAGTAAAAGTATTATGTGGGCTACAGGCCAAGAAAGCTTTTTTAACAGAAAAGGATACGTAGAATAAAAGTTGACGTAACAGTAAACTTGTAACCCCCAATAGGAACTTACTTGAACTAGTTCTACACAGATTATAAATACAGGGTGAATCAAACAGAATACGCCAATATCATCACACGATATTTAAAAAGCCAAAAACAATAGAAAACTGCAAGCAGATTCGAATGACTTAATTTTTTTTAAAGATGGAGCACCGCCCTATTGCCATCTCTAGGGTCGAACTTATCTGAATAAAAACGTGCTTCAACAGTGAATTGGTGGGAAAGGTGATATAGAACTCGCTCTCAGCGGTTGGCATGCCAGATCCCCGGACCTCACTTTGTGTCTGTTGGTTTTTTGGGGGGTTTTTTGTGGGGGTTTTGGGGGGGGGGGGGTTTAGGGAGACAAAGTTTATGTTCCAACACTTTCAGCAAATATTGATGACATGAGAGATCGAATAACAGCTACAATTAACACGGTGGCCTGAGACACCCCGAGGCGCGTTTGGGAGGAATTCTCATATCGACTTTATGTTGTCCGTCCTGCCGGTGGTGGCCACATTTAGCTCTTGTAAAACATTAAATAAAAACTTGAAGGTATGTACAACACATTTGTCCATGCTGAAGTTTTCTACTGGTTTTCGTTTTTGAAATATCGAAAGATGATTTTTGGCGTATTCTTTTTTAATCATTCTGTATTATTTAAGCTACTGGTCAAGATAGTTTTTTAAAATAATATAGATAAGGGAACGAAGTGTAAAAGTTGACGTAACAGTTAACTTGTAACCCCTTTCGGAACTGACTTGAGCGAGTTCTGAGGAGGTTATAAATATAATAAGTTCCTTGCCTAGTTCGCAGACTCGAGGTCAACGCGATTTTCACAGTAAAGTTGTTGGTGTCTCTTACCGGACCATGAAACATCCATAGCTTGTTCACTTTCGTCTGTCTGCGTGAAAAAAGTCTAGATTATTTACCAGTTTACCTGTGTGCAAGAAAATTTGCATGGTACTCTTGTAGGCCATCGACCAAGCAAAAGTATTTTTTCGAAAAATCCTGATCCAATACGGTTATATATTATTTGGGCGCTATTCCGCCCTTTGGGTTCATAAACAGGATCACTACAATAAATAGTTAACAATAACCTTGCCTATAACTTGCTCATTTTGAGACAGCAATACTATCCTGCCGCCCCCCCCCCCTTTTTTTCCCTTCCCCATTTCCGTGTGAGCTTGAAGATGTCTCCCCCAGACTGTCCAGACATTATGACACAACTCTTGAAAAGTACTCACCCGTCTTTTTGACTGTTTTATAAGCGTGCGTTAATAATTGATCAAAATAGGTCAACTCTTTATGTTTTAGGTGTATGAGTGTAAATCCCCTTACCCTACGGATCCACTGAGGCGGACACGGCCGATCTTTTGCAGGGAGGAAGAAAATCGGTCGGGTCGTTTCCGTATTGTGTGTCCACCTGTTCGGACAAGACACGTCTTGTCTGTTGGCTCTCTTACTCCTCACACTATGTCCCAAGGCTGTATCCTCGGTACACGGCTATAAATGGTCGAGGTCAATGAACCCAAGGCGGGAATAAGAAATGTATGAGTTTTTAAAGGAAAGTTGGTAAAATTGTTAATATGAATTTAAACCAGGTGGTTTGTGCGTAGTCATTGCTAATTTTGAGTCGCCGATTACGAATATGACATTAGAATTTTAATCCGAACTCAAAATTAAAATTTTCTTTTAGCACCGGCGGGGCCTATGGCTCAAGAGTCACGACCCGGCCCGGCTAAAATTGAGCTAGCGTCTTTCCAACGGACACGTCTTTTGTCGGGGCGTGTCGTGTCGTGTCTGTTGACACAGCGAAACGGACTTTTCACTGATTTCTTAAGAAATAGACGGTGCTCCATTTCAACTACCGACTTTCCGAGAGACGGGCTTCGTCGGGTCGGTTGGTGTCCGTCGAAGTGGACACGGGCCCTTAGTCTATATTTTTAAAAATCTCCTGTAGCTTCCATCAATGACAACATGTCGAAACCTTAGATTTTTGTTTTCAGTTATCTTCATCGGGCTTTTAGACTATGTAGGTCATCCAACTTTTAGACTCGCACGCAAAGACCTTAGAAGGTTAAAC
>NW_004797687.1:148386-149439 GCF_000002075.1 Aplysia californica
AACACACACACACACACACACACACACACACACACACACACACACACACATACACACACACACACTTACACAAACAAACAAAACAAACCGAGAGCTAAAATTTGGCTCAACATGTTGACCTCAATTACGAGTAGGGGCCTACGCCACTCTAACATGGCGACTTCGTGACACAAACTTACTTGTCCAATTGATATGAAGACCATGGATTACCTGGCTGGACTGCTGATAGACCTTTGCGGTCCTCAGCTGACTGCTAGCTGCAGTTGTGCTTTTGAAGATTAGTATGGTCTATCTTCATTTCTGATCGAAACGGACTTACCACAACCATGGAATAAAGCTACTACATCTCTTTATCCAAAAAAGAACCAACCCCTAAAGCGGTTGTTTGGAAATATTTTCTGACAGTTGAGATATTTTCTTACTGTTGAAAAGGGAATTTAGTTCATAGTTCTAATTCTTATGAAAAATGAAAAAATCTCCTTTTTCTCAAAGCTTCTCAAAGTGAAGTTAGGCACCCTTATTCTAACAAGAAAAACTTGAGGACACGAGAAAGTGAGCGGATATAAAGATGACGATGTTAGTAGTTGTCATAAACAAACCTAGTAATCCCCTCGTCCCAGGAAAGAGCACAAGTCCAGGAGAAAAGAGCGTCACGCATTTTTTCGCTGACGTAGGTGTTACTGTTGGGGGAGCCCACTTTCCCTGAAAAAAGATCATGGTACGAAGTCAATACAACGCCCCCAATCCAAAGTCAGAATCAAACTACAGTCTGCTATTACACGAGGTACATTGCACGAGTACATACATTATTATTAGAAAGTCTTTTGGAGGGAGAATACAGTACAATAATCGACTGCTTAGTATGCGACTTCACCACACGCCATTTTGAAAAGCGACGTACGACAGAGTCTTACATACACTGAGCAGTCGAAATACAGACAAACCTATTCTATACGACTTCCCATTGTCGAGGAGAAAAGTGGTCATCTTGGACAAGCGGTGACTTTGGACAGTGTCATTATAATAGAGAAAAAAACATATGGGGGGGGGGGG
>NW_004797687.1:149955-150977 GCF_000002075.1 Aplysia californica
CCCCACACACACACACCCAAACCCAAGAGTAACAAAAAGGAAGAGCAAAATAACTGACCGCCGGCGAGTTTTCCGACACAGCGGTAGTTGGAGGTGACAGTTGGACTGTTGACAACGTCCATCATAAGTTCGACGAACTGGTCCAGCTTATTGGGGTCAGTGATGACGTCAGCGTTGAGCAAGGTGTTCATAACGTAGGTGTTTTTCTTGCTCCTGTTCAGAGAAGAAATGTTGATTTTTTAATGTTTTTTATTTTGTTCGACTCAAGCTAAATTACCGGTAATCACTTAGGAGACGAGCTTCGACCCTGCCTGCCCCGTCCAGCCCGGGCTGAGAGAGATACATTACAAAGTCCTATCAGAAAGATCGAGATACTCGATAAAAATTCTCCACACAAGAGAATCGAACTCTGGCCTCCCGCTGTTTTGAAAAGTGGTGTATGATGGAGCCCAACACAAAAAGTCGATATGGGGAAGTTTCTCATCGAGTATCTCTGCCTGCCTCCTGGGAGGTTGGTACATCCCATTCAGCCCCAGTTGACCCTAACAGGCAGGGTCGAAGCAACCAGCCTCATAAATTATTTAAATTGTTACCACGGAGGGGGGCGGGGGGGGGGAGCGTAAAACATCTACAGTTAGGTTCTCATGTATCACATCACTTGTGGTCATGTAGCATGAATATTCCAATCAAATTTTCCTACATTCTCAATACACGTACATGTAGTAATATTACTTTCAATGATTTATGTTTGATCAGCTTTCTTCTTCGCCTGTTATTGTTTTGCTAGGCTGTTATTCATGTTATTATTGTTATTGTTTTTAAGCTTAAGTAAGAGTTTTACGACACTTGCAACACAATAAGATCATATAAGATTAGAGGTGTTACAGGAGGGTAAAAAAAAAGGTAAGAGGAGAGATACGTTGTTGTTGTTGTTGCTGCTGCTGCTGTTATTGATGCTGTTACTGCTGCTGTTACTCCTGTTATTTTTGTTGTTGTTGTTGTTATTATAATAATAATTATTA
>NW_004797687.1:153597-155801 GCF_000002075.1 Aplysia californica
GCAGCAGCAGCAGCAGCAACAACAACAAAACGACGACGAGGGCAACAACAACTGTAACGAGACTCACCCTGTCGTTGGGGAAGGAGTTAGATGGAGCCCCATCAATAGAGATGTAGCCGCCCCATTGCACATTCAAGCTGGCCATCTGTCCTAAAATACTCTGTGGAGGATAAAGAATGAAGATACATATTTTATTTTAAAATTCCTCGGTCAAAAAACAGCACAATTAAATTATTCCTTTGAGTCGTAACAAGGTTTAGTACAAAACGTATTGTCCTTTGATTCACATAAAAATAATAGTACAATTAGCTCAAGTATTCGAGTTGTAACAATACTATGTACTAAAAATGTTGTCCTAGTATGATTAAATCAGTTGATAAGGAAGTACTCGAAACAGCTGAGGCAAAGGGGTGAAAAGAAATGATGATAAGAACAAAACATTTTAATAGAAATAACGAATGTTTTACACTCCTTCTATCACAAGCCAGCTTATTGGAGGCGGGCTACTTCGACCGTGTCGGTCAGGGCGAACTGAGCTGTATGGGGCACATTTCATTGTCATGGTCGGTGCACTCTTGAATAGTGAACTTTTACCTGTAGACTACCTCGAAAGACGAATAAGCCGGCTCTTTCGAATAAACGTTAATTTTTTTTCTTTCATGTAATTTCGTCGAGAGAGATGGGGTACTTTCCTTACACTGAATCGAACCCATGTCCTTTGCGTGCAATGCAAAGATCCCAATCACCACAACATAAAGACAAGTAGGTGTAGTGATAAACAAAGACAGATTACGATTTCTGTCCGGAGGAAACCAACCGTTGTATACAAACTATCTTTGGAAAAGAAAATCTTGGCTGACCAGGCATGACGTTCCTTACGAACTTGGATATTTTAAAGAAGTTTTTTTTTTTTACAACTCCATTGACACAATTTAGATCATTTAGGAGGCCTGCTTCATCCCTGCTTGTCTGGACCAACTCGGGCTTAGACTTAGAGGGATGCAGCGCCCCAGCAGAAAGACCGAAATACATGTACTCGATGAAGATTCTCCCCATACGCGAATTGAACTCAGACTTCAGCGTGCGATGGCGAAACACTTTCATCATAGACGCCGGTAACTCGAACTTAAACCGTTGAACAACCAGCAACAATAGAATATTCTGGTGTTTTCAACACAACCAAATGGAGTGATGCCCCCGCCTTAGCTGCAGACAGATCTTCCTGGCCATCTATGATTGCCTAACTATAAACGCGTCTCTAGACGTGGGGGTCTCTTAGTCTAAGTAAGTTCTACACAATTGAATTCGAACAAGGAGGGGATTTGGGAGGGAGAGGGGGGGGTGGTTACGTCCTTCAATCGCAACTGCAGAACCCACCCTTATTTCCCGCACTCGTTTAAACGTACCCTGAGAGTAGATCTGCCCGTTACTTGACCGTTGTCCACTATCAGGTAGGAGGCGGTCAGACTAGCGAACTGGACAGGGGTTGGGGTCAGGCTGAAGGTGAAGGACACGGGAACACCCCATGTGATCCCTCCTCCTCTCAGAGCCCGGATGAGATCGTAATCTTCGTACGTTTTGACTTCTCCTGAAAGAATGAAAGTAGGAATGGTTGAGGTTACAGCTACAGCATAAGGTTATCTTGTTCACGTTGTCTGCAGAAATACTCATCGCAATATTTGGCACAAATAAGACCATTTTAAATGTGGGGTGTTTTAGGCCTAGACAACAACAATAACAACAACAACAACAACAAAAGATACAACTAAATATACAACAACTACTACAAACACAACAACAGCGACGACGTCAACAAAAACAACTATACCACATATTATTATACAACCATATTCACGAATCAATATTTACAATAACGACAATCACAGCAACAGCCCCAACAATAACAAAAACAGAAACAACAATAGCAACAACAATAACAACAACAACAGCAACAACAACAACAACAACAACAACAATAACAACAAAAATACAAAAACAAAAAAACTGCAAAAACAACAATAACAGCGGCAATAACAGCAAAATATAAACAGAAACAACAACACAAACAGAAATAACAGCAACAACAACAATAACAACAACAACAACAAGCTACAGCAATAAAACAACAACCTCATCATCATCAACAACAACAACAACAACAACAACAACAACAACAACAACAGCATCACCCCCACCACCCCCAC
>NW_004797687.1:156298-158829 GCF_000002075.1 Aplysia californica
CCACCACCACCACCAACACCTTGGCCACCAACAACACCACTACCACTACCACCACCAACAACACCAACAAGCAGCGACTCGAACCCTCACCATCAGCATCAGTGACGGTCACCCCGCCAGCACTGACAGTAGCCAGACGTCCGTCAGCCAGAACCATCCGGGCACTCTGTAGGCTGTCCGCGGCCAGACCCAGAGTACGGGACAGAGGGCCCAGACCACCGGTCATCGTGAAGGTATCCACGGTGTCCAGAGACTGGGAGCCACCCGCAATGGCGCGAGGGAAAGCAACGTTCTCCACCTGGAAGTGCAGAAGGCATGCAATAAAATTCCGTGGAATCCCCGTGGAAAATGTTGGTATAACCCCATAAAATATTTTGGTTTGACCACAAAAATCTTGGTTCAACCCCGTGGAAAATGTTGATTTAACCGTGAAAATCTTGGTTAATGCCCGGGAAAAATGTTCGTTCAGCCGTGAAGATCTTGGTTCAACTCCGTGAAAAAGTTTGGTCTAACCGTGAAAATCTTTGTCAAATCCGGTGAAAAATGTTTGTTTTACCGTGAAAATCTTGGTTCAACCTCGTGGAAAATTTTGGTGTTAGTGTGGAAAATTTTGGTTTAACCCATTTGGGAAATTTTGGTTTAAAATGGCACATGCATTTAAATTTAACATTTTAAAAAATCCTCACCTTGAAAAATACCCCTATCACACCTGTAAAATAGCAAGACACACCTTAACACCTGCCTTGATTCCAAACATATAGACCAAGTCTCTACGAAGTCAAGATCTACAGGGAGGGAAGTAGCGCTTGGCCAATCTACTTCCTTTATGTGTAGATCCTTTAGGAGGCGGGTTTCGCCCCTGCCTATGAGGGGCCACCCGGGCTAAGAGAGATGCAACGTCCCATCAAAAGAACCGAGGCATTCTATAAGAATTCTCCCTACACGGGAATCGCACCCAGGTTTCCTGCATGCGATGGTGAGGTACTTACCACTACACCACAGAGGTCGGTACAAATGGATTGGTGTACGCTCAAGACAGTGACTGAATAATAAGTGAACGAGCGAATAGATTCACCTGTAGTTCAAAGAATGGGTAGTTTGCGAACGAGAGCGAGAGTGAGAGAGAGAGAGAGAGAGAGAGAGAGAGAGAGAGAGAGAGAGAGAGAGAGAGAGAGAGAGAGAAAGGAGAGAGAGAGAGAGGGGGGGAGAGACATGTGGAAGGAAAAGAGAGACAGTCGAACAGGACACGTAAATAGACAGACAGACAGACAGACAGACAGACAGATAGACAGATAGACACGCAAACACACACACACATACAGACATACACACCGACATACACACACAGACACGCAGACAGACCTGATCATAAATCTCCCCCCAGGTACTGCCAGCAGAAGCGGTCACTGAGCCGCCCTGGTTGAAGTTGTTGAGGTCAGAGGTGGTGACAAACTTGAGGTCCGACAGATCCAGCCGAAGACTTCCATCGTAGAAACCCCTGTGGGAGGTCAGCGAAGAAAATGTGAGACAGTATGGTGAAATTATGTAGACGTCAAAATAATGAAATCGAAGAAACCTTTTTTTCCCGCTCGTATGGCAATTTGCATAGATTTTTAATTTTTTTTAGGCAGAACACTTTTTACGTTCATTTAAAAATACAGTTATGTGTGGACTTTACTGAGTAACGCTGATTAACGGCACAAAAAATGTAAATTTTCAGTTTTCAAGGACTCTAAAGCTATGACAGTAATCAAACTTTGGCGGCCATTTTTTCGCTAATTCTACCTCTGAAACCAGTCGACATCCCCCCTCCTCCCTAGCCCACCTCCCTCAATCGCAAATACCTCGACTTTTGTTCAAGATAGGTGGGTATTTTTTCCACAAAAAAAGCAAGACAAATGAACAATAGCTGAACATGCCATAAAATTGGCGAGCTCCTGATTCCACCGCGTTGTGACACAAAGTATTGTCAGCGTTGTTCTACAAGCACCTACTGTAGCTGTAACCTAAATCATTCTTTGAAATTTTGAGAGAATAAAAATTAAAAAGTGTTCTCACAAATGAAAACTCTGATTCTGACGCAAGTTATTTTCCGATTAAAACTAGAAAGGAAACAATAACAAAACAGAACGAAACCATCAACATTTTGTTATGTACTTTTTAATATAGGTGTTTTAACCCCACCCCCCCTCCCCTCCCCAAAAAAATAAAATAAAAAATAAAAAATCAATCAATCAAGCAAGCAGACAATCAATCAGTCCATCAATCAAATAAAATAAAACAAAATAAATTAACGACAAAATTTAGATGATTTATGAGGCGGGCATCCGATCCTGCCTGTCAGGGCCAATCCCGGCTGAGAAGGACATAACTAGGCCTACAAAGGAAATAAAGAGAGTGTATGAAACTATTCACAATATTTTATGTTGTCTCAGTCGTGTTGTCCTAATTCAAATAACGGCTTTCTCTGGAAACCCCCAGAAACTGACATGGGCGATTGTAGAAAGATGTTGGCAACTCCTCCTCCCCCC
>NW_004797687.1:160585-163940 GCF_000002075.1 Aplysia californica
TCTTCTTCTTCTTCTTCTTCTTCTTCTTCTTCTTCTTCTTCTTCTTCTTCTTCCCTTACTGCTGCAATATCATCAGTACCATAGGGTGTTTTTTTTAAAGGCTGACCTTCAGGTTTTCGATATCTTCTTGTTCCGGGAAGCAGTGACTTCCAGGGTAGCATCGTGTGGGAAACATTCTCTTCTGCCTACCCTCATCTCCTTCGTGACCCACCGCCACAGCGGTCAAGGCCACCAAAAGGCCAAGGACGAATCTGATGTCACAAAAATGAAAGGACAAAGGTTAAACGTTGCAACGATAAAACTGGAGATTGAAATGCTAAACCAGTAAATTTTCAGAGTGAGAGCTTATGTGCTGCTGAGTTAAACTGACAATGATTAACGAAGAATCTTGTTCTTGTTGAAACATCATCTCCTTCAGGTGTCAGGTCTAGAGCGGACGTTGACGACCAAAGTTCCCTAATTCTTTGCTACAGCCACTTCTCCTAATCAGCTCGGTTGTTTTGTTTTCTCTTTTTTTCTGAATACGATATTGTCAGTCACGAAATTTAAATGTTTAGACCATATATGTGTATGTTGTTCTTTTTCTTTTGCTGCCCCCCCCCTCCCCAATCTTTCGACACAGAAAAAATGTCTCAAGTCCATTTATTCTATTCATGTGGTCAAAGAATTTCAAATATTTTTATCCCTTCCTGATGGTTCCTTTCATGGTGTGCCATTTTAAACACCAGAACAGGCATGCCGCTAAAAGTCAAACGAGGATTTGGATCAAATAGGCCTACCATAAGTATTGAAATAGACTTTTTTTAAACTTCATCTAGTAGGGCTTGAACTTAAACATCAGTTTGGAAGGTACTCTTTTAGTGTCTAAGGCCCTTTATAATTGTGATTTTCGCCCCCATCGACGATATCTAAATCATTTAAGAGGCAGGCTGTTTCAGCCCTGTTGACCAAGACCAATCCGAGTTGAATATAATAATGGGCAGCGATATTTCGACGGCATGCCGTCTGAAAATCGTAGTTGATATTTCCACGGCATGCTGTCTGAACATCAGAAGTGATACCTATACGGTATGCCGTCTTGAGTCTAAAGATCGGAATTGATATTTCGACGGCATAGGCTCTGTTTGAAGTGTAACAATGCAAGAATTGTGTTTGTTTTCCAGGCGACGAGTCGGGTGATCATACCTACCCGACCCGACCCGATCCCATCCGCAAATGGGCACCTTACTGTTGGAAAAAAAAGTCTTCACTCCATTTTGCTTGCACAAAATAAATTGTGCATCTCTCACTCTCGTTACAATCACACAAAACATTTCACCATTGTCCATAATACACAAAATGATAGCAAAGGATAAACATTGTTAACTAAACACACAGGTGTCTTCTCTATATAATAATGCATTACTTTTGGAAAAGAGATTATAGGCTTAATTATAAACAGTCCGGATGTTCTGATTGGCTGAATTTATGTGCCGTGGAATTATCACTTCCGATTTTTCGACGGTCTGCCGTATAAATATCCACTTCCTATAATGATAGTACCCCTGTTTTAGTTTAAGTAAGAGTTTTACGGCACTTGCAACATAATGGGGTCAAATAAGTGCCGAAGATTAGAGGTGTTATAAGAAGGTAACGAACACAAAGAGGCAGAAGGGAGATAAGGATGATAGAAGTTTCATAGGGAAAAAAGGAGCAAACAACACCAGAGCACCGGCCAACCACCCACATAATATGCCAACAAAGATACTTGCTTCAGAATTTTTTTTAAAACAACCCTCCTCGCTTGGAAATTGAACCCATGTCTTTTAAGCATGCAACAGCAAATAGCCTAACCCTTTGACCACATACACCAATTAGAACATTTTCATATGTTATAAAATATGTACATAAATGTAGAGACGCAAATGCCCAAAACGACCACCCATTGTTTAGATAGAAAATATAAAATTATGCTGTATATTTTAATAACACATAGGGCTGCGACTTCAATAACAATAGCAAATATTCACACCAAATAATGTCTGAACCCCCGTCCCCCACTCCGGCTATTGGTTTTGCTGACTAATTATGGACGTCGTCCTTTCTTCCCCACTGACCCAACCCTCGCCATGGTTGACCAGCCGCGACCGACAGGCCGATCGCTTGTGCTTTTTCTGTTGATTCAACAGATTACGCCATGTTCAACTTGAGGGGACAAGTGACTGTCCCGGGGAGGAAAAGGGAAAAGATCACACTCGGGTGTCTACGGGAACTACCGAGGTTTTCCAGAGGAAAGTAAAGCTGTAAGGGGGGAAGACTAGTGGAGAAACAAGGCTGAAGCATAGATTTTGAACCTCTAGATCCTAAACTGTCATGGCCGCTACTCTTTGCTCTTAATAAAAGCCTCGCTGCGAAGTGTATGCTGCATGGGCGCCCCAATGAAGGGCAAAACACTACTCTCGGTAAAGTCTTTTTGCTTCTCCTTTTGCCCTTCATTTGGTTCCAACTTGAGGTAAAATTTGTACTCCACAGAGAATGAGAATTACGTTAGAGTGCGCTATCTAGGATGTTATGATGCAAATCTATGATCTATAGTAGCAGAAAGAGTGATTTAATAGACCGGTGCCTTATTTTCACGTGGTCATACATGGACAATTCGCCATTCTTTCCCTGCATGTCTGTCAAATCCGTAATCGAGAGGTTGCTGGTCTGGGGGTTCGAGTTTCAGCTCGGTCCGAGGTTGTGTCCTCAGGAAAACCGCTTTACACAAATTTCCCATTTGCTCCGTCCTTACAGACATGGACGTTAACTCGGAGGTCCCGCCTCTTAATTAAATCAATAAACGAATAGTGTTGATAGGGCGTTTAACCTATACCATTTTTAGTCTGTGTTCAATGTGGCACTAGTGCGTGTGGGAATACAGCCCTTTTGATAAAGTTAGTATTGATGAGAAAAATGAAACTAGACAAAAACAATATCATAACATTTTATTAAGACAGACAATGATGTAATGACGGACACAACAGAATAACACTCAGCATGTGAAATGAAATGTCGTAGAAAAAACATTAACCATCACGAGGAGAGACAGACAAAGAAATGAAGACATCAGGCACCAAGTATAGGTGTCCAATCGAACATCGAGAGACAACAAATAAGGCCTGGCCTTACCGGTGATAGCTGAAGGTTAAAAAAATCGAGGAAGGCCTACCAATTTAAGAGACACAGAATGATTTTTAGGTTTTAGAAATCAAAGTGGATAACGTGTCTTTGATAAGACGATATGGGCCTGGGTGAAAAAGGAAGGCACATAGAAGAAGAATAAGAAGAAGAAGAAGAAGAAGAAGAAGAAGAAGAAGAAGAAGAAGAAGAAGAA